>NC_045593.1:85598070-85692594 GCF_009819795.1 Aythya fuligula | reverse complement strand
CACCTACTCCACCGTGGTCTCCTCCACGGGCTGCAGCGTGGAACCCTGCTCCACTGTGGTACTCCATGGGCTGCAGGGGGACATCCTGCTTCACCATGCTCCTCACCACAGGCCGCAGGGGACTTCTGCTCCGGCGCCTGGAGCACCTCTCCCCCTCCCTCTACACTGACCTTGGCACGTGCAAGGCTGTTCTCTCACTCCCTTGACTCTCCCGGCTGCTGTGTGGCGCAGCGTTTTTTCCCTGTCTTAAATATGCTCTCACAGAGGCGCAAAACAACATCGCTTATTGGCTTGGATCTGGAAAACAATGGGGCCCTTCCCGAACATGGGGCAGCTTCTAGATCTTTCTCACAGAAACCACACCTATGGCTCCCTGCTACCAAAACCTTGCCACGTAAACCCACTACATCTGCCAGCTCATTTCCTTTTTCCAATTCTGAGTTTGCTTTTTGGTGTGCTCTGATGTGCACGATTGCCACTTTCTCAGGGAGTTGAAGTGCTTCCAACAACTTCAAGATTACTTTTGCATGCTTGATATTTTTGCCATGCAAATTCAGTAATCCCCTCTCCTTCCAGATCACTCAATACGCATGTACAACCCCAAAGGCATATTTTGAGTCTGTATAGACGTTTTTGATTTTGTCTTGGGCCAATTCCAAGGCTCGGGTCAGATCAATTATTTCCACCTTTTGTGCAGAGGTGTTCGCAGGTAAAGGCCCGGATTCTACTGCCTCTTTACAAGTGGTAGCTGCATAACCATTGTGTCGTTTACCACTTACGACTTAGCTGCTCCCATAAGTGAACCAGTTTTCTGTGTCTTCCATAGGATTGTCTTTCAGATCTGGACGGCACGAATATACTGCTTTGATGGTTTCCAGACAGTTGTGATGCACTGGGTCCCTTGTGTTCCCACTGAGAAAAGAAGCTGGATTGACAATGTTGGTGACTACAATTTCCACATCATCCTGTTCCACCACTGTAGCCTGATATTTCAAAACTCTTTGTGGGGAGAGCTAATGTCCACCTTCTGCTTCCAGTACTGCAGATACCCTATGGGATGCTAACACGGTTATTTTCTGGCCCAAGGTAAATTTTTGGGCCTCCTGGATGTTTAGTACTATGGCCGCAACTGCTCACAAACATCCAGACCATCCCTTTGCAGTTGTGTCCAATCGTTTGGAGAAATAAGCAACTGCCCTACGGTATGGGCCCAGGTCTTGTGCTAATATTCCCAGGGCAATCCCCTGCTTCTCGTGGGAAAAAAGGTAAAATGGCGTACTCACATCTGGGAGTCCCAAAGTTGGAGCTGACGTCAGGGCCTTCTTCAGTAGCTTGAAAGCTTGTATTGCTTCCTTGTTCCATTGAAGGCATTTCTGTTCAGTAGTCGTGAGTGCATACAGGGGTTTAACAAGCAGTCCGTAATTCTAAATCCATAGATGGCACCACCCGCTCATACCCAAAAAGGTCCATAGTTCCTTCACTGTTTGTGGTCTTGGAGTTTGGAATATTGCCTCTTTTCGAGCCTGTCTCAAGGTCCTTTCCCCAGCACTGATTTCATATCCCAAATAGGTTACCTGTTGTTGTACTACTCGGGCCTTTCTCTTAGATACCCTGTACCCTTGGAGTCCGAGAAAGTCTGGCAGATTCACCGCCCAAGTCAGGCAGGTGTCCCTTGTTCTAGTAGCAGTCAGAATATCATCAACATATTGCAGCAATTTCCCTTCTCCTGGTGGGGCCTCCCAGGATTCAAGATCTTTCGCTAACCAATTTCCAACTATTGTGGGGCTATTCTTGAAGCCTTGGAGTAACACCGTCCAGGTGAGTTGGGTCCTACGCCCACTCTTGGGGTTTTCCCATTCAAATGCAAATCTTTTCTGGCTGGCTTCATGGAGAGGGAGGCAAAAGAAGGCATCCTTTAAGTCAAAAACTGTAAACCAGGCTAGTTCTGGTGTTAATACAGTTATTTATTGCCCGTAGATCCTGGACCACCCTATATGACTCATCCGGCTTGTGGACAGGTAATATAGGGGTATTAAAATTGGATTCACATTCCCTCAACAATCCTACTTACACTTTTATTATTGGTCGAATTCCTTCCCTATCTTCCTGCTTTAGAGCGTACTGCTCGATCCTCACTGGCTGCTTTCCCTCCTTGAGCCGAATCTCAACACGTGGGGCATTTTTAGCTCTCCCAGGTTCATCAGTAGCCCATACGCCTGGGTATACCTGGTTTACGACTTCTTCATTAACTTGTCCTTCCATTGGCAGGTTGACTAGGGCTAAACTCATTACCTGTATATATTGTTGATCCTTTACCTCCAGAGTAATCTCCCCTTTTTCAAATTTTATTACTGCTCCTAATTGCTCTAATAAATCTCTACCTAAGAGTGCCCTTGGGGAGTTAGGCATATATAAAAATCTGTGTATGCCCCATTGTTTCCCTAACTTGTACTTCAAAGGTTGACAAAAATAAGCCTTTTCAGGTTGATCGGTTGCACCTTTTACCCTAACATAATCATTCCCTAAAGCCATTAATGCTTGATTTAGAACTGAATATGTTGCCCCCATACCAATAAGAAATTTCACTTCCGTTTCTCCCCTATCTTCATTATAACCAGTGGAGGATCCGTTAGGGTAGATTCCCCAGGTCCCCGTTATTTCTGCCAAAATCAGGGGCTGATTACCCTAGGAAAAGGCTAGTCAGTTTGTTCTCTGAATCCGAGAGATCTGGGTCCGAATATTTTTCATTTATTTTTTTTTCCATTACATTTCAAAGTTGGTCCAAAAATTCCATGGGGGTTTCTTTTGGACCTTGTTGGAAGCATATTCTCAATTCCCAATTCAAACAGATTTGAGTATTAACTTAACTTCATAATTTTCGGGATGATTAGGGTCTCAGTGGGGTCGGTCAGGGGAATGCAATTGTCAACAGTTCCCTGAGCGGTCCCATTGGTAATCTGAGCTTGCACATGAACTCAGGTTGTTTTAAGAGTTAACTGCTTTTCTGTTTCCATAACAACTCTCTCTGGGACCCATCATGATCCCTTTGCCCCAGAGGGCTAACACCTGTGATTTTGAGATCTCAGCCTGGGGCTGAGACAGAGCTTTTAAAATTCCTACATCCTCTTTCCCTGCTCATTCAACTTTAAACACCTTTAACACCTTCAACAACCCTTTTATCACTTCCTTTATCTTTCTCCAGCCTGTACTTTTCTAATGCCAACACCAAAGGCTCAGTCAAGGGCCAATTAACTCCGCTCCTTTTCTCTCTAAGATGCTGAAACAACATATCTGTATACTACATTTCATCTTATTTTCCTTCTCTCCTCAAAGGACTTTATTGACTGTAATAAAGGACATATTGACCGTAATACGGTGTTATGATTAATAGTTCCACTGTGGGGCCACTCCTCTCCATCCTCTAGTTTATAAAGTGGCCACCACTGATTACAATATTTGATAACAGTTCTTTTATTTTCTGTCCCCCCTCTTCCCATTATATCCCTCCAATGTGTTAGTATACATTCTAGGGGGCTTTTCCGCGGGATTTCTTTGCTTTGACCTTTTCCCATTCTAATCTATAGCAGTTAATATTCCACCATTTTCCTAGGAGCTCTTTACTAGTCAATCCCAATCCCTCCAAAATCCACAATATATAGAGATACACAAGTAAAATCAGACCACTGTAAATTAACTGCCTGTAGACAATTACACTGAGGACATTTAAACCCGACGAGCAGATAATATGCCTGGGCAAATTTTGTTCCCTTAGGCATACACCTCAATGGCAGTTCTTATATTATATTTACATATTCACATATTAACATATGTTTAAAAGAACACTTTAACAAAAATGCCCGGGCCTTTACATATACAACAACATACAGTTATTATTCCAATTAGAATTATTCCCCAGCAGCTGCAAACATTATGCCAGTTACCATTAAAGCTCGCCTACCCTCCTCCCGTCTCTTCTATGATCTTCAGGATGTTCCTTGTGGTTCCTAGAACCAGGGTATGGCAGCTTCTACTCAAAACCCCTTTTGGCCGCTCTATCGGCCACCTCCGTTTGGCCACTCTACCGGCCACCTCCCAAGACGCCTTCAGGGTTCGTGTTGCACGCTAGACATCTCTATGCGGCTTATCGACCTCCCCGGCCAATTGGCTTACCTTAATTAAGGTGTACCGTTTGCCCGCAACCACAGGAACTTCCTGTATCCCTGCAGTGAGCGGCTGGGAGAGGAGCTCCTCTGAGAGAGAAAAAGGGGCTCGGGGCGCGCCTAGGAGGTCTGCTCCACAGTCGATCCTGCAGCCGAACAGAGTCCTCCTGCCTGGCTCGCCAAACTCATGCGCAGAAAAGACTCCACAACCATAGGGTTGCGATCCTGGGGTGTCATGGCATACCGCTACTTGTGTTTGGGGAGCTGGTCAGAGCACCCACCTCCATTTCTGTTTATGGTGGCTGAGTTTGTTCAAGTAATCCCTGACTTGATACCTGTCCCCTGCTGGTGGTTCTGCGGAGTCCTGCCTTTAGGCACAAAGACCCAGGACCAGCCCTTCAGAAACCCACACTGGCTACTTCTGATCCCTCCGTTTTCTCGCATGTCAGCTGCAGCGCCTTCCCTGGCCCAGGCTCAGTGCTCATCACAGCAATGGCTGACATCCCAGCAGAAGCCAGCCCGCTCTCTTTGGGCGCTACCTCAATGCATGACTTTGCTCACTTTGGCCCCTCCAGCTCTCTCCCCACTCCCGGTGCAAGGACGGAGTGAGAGAGCAGCTGTGTGGTGCTCAGCTGCCCACTGGGCAGCCAGCATGGGGCACGAAGGATTTGAGATAACAGCATCACTGGCGATCACCTGATTTTCACCTACGTAGAAGCAAGCAGCTCCAACGCAGCCGTGTACCTACTGCTCCATGGGATGCTACTATGCAGTCTAACCCCTCATGGTTCTGAACTACCCCTGCTGATAAGGATGTGACCTCCTGTAGCGCTGAGGTGATAGAATCTGCCGGAACATTAGTAATTTGCTCCACTGTAGCGGACGTTTAGTAAAGCATGTTGTGTTAAAGGATAAGGAAGTTTGGCAGGACCTAAACCCCCTTGCGTTCCAACTTGTCCTCAGATATCAGAGGGGCTGGGGGTGGCTGGGTTTGGATTCTGAGCGATGCCCTGTTTGGAACTATAAATCCGGTTGTATTCAATAGACTAAATTATCGTGATCATGGATGCACATATCGTGTAATACACTTTCAGTCTAGTAAATGACTGGTGTAGTTTATTGGAGCAACACGAGCACAGGTTCTTTTGGATTGCTGGTGATGAAGACTCTGTCTGCAAAGCACGTGCAAATACCAAGAATATGACTAACACAACCAGCTACATATACGTTAACTTGTGGAACAACTCTATAGAGAATGTTAGGTTTCCCAGGGAAGCACTCACTGTAACTGAGGGTTCAGACCTCACCCTGTAGGCATCCCTGTAGGGGGGAAGAGAGGTTCAGCACGGCAGCCTTCGGCTGATGCCAGGAGTCAGCGACGTCCTCCCTACTTGTCTGTGGTGGTGTCTTCCCCAACATTTTCCTCTCTTGAGCCCTTTTTTTACTATGTTCCTGCTTTTAGGTAGTGAGCGACTCAAGTCATATGCGCCTTTGTTGTGACTGGTATACATTTTCCTGGCTTTTGTTTTTGCTCAGGGAAATTCAGAGCGTGTGCTCAGTGAGAGGTAGTTGCACCTTGGAGGCGGGTAGCCTTGGGGATGGAGGTGTATTTTGGCACTGTAGTGAGATTATAATGAGCAAAGTTCATCCAGAGGACATGAGTAGGTTGTCAGTTAGACTCAGGGCTGGCCATGTAATCTATCAGTTCCGTACCATCAGGCTCACTCTAAAATCGTGCTGTTCCTAGCAAAATGGCCCGACGCCCAGGAAGGACGAGGCAGTGGGTTGCTCTAACACGCTGTGGCCAGGGAAGCAAAAGCTTTCCTTCCTCTTGGTTTCACAGCCTAGCAGAGCAGCTTGGTGCCGTGGAGTTTTCTAACCATTCAGTTTTCACACAAAAAAATGACACGTTCAAGCAGTGAAGAAAGAAGGCTGTTTCTTTGGGGAAAGTCCAGCAGAGAGGTTACTCGGCGGGGCCCGAGGGCTGGAGCTGGGCTCAGCACTGAGCACAGCTGCAGCAGCATAGCCAGCCAGCTCTCGGGACACGGGGCCTCCTCTCCCACACCCTCCGGAGCCGGTAACGTAGTGCTTGCAGGCTGAATGTGGAGGAAGTTCTCAGGACCAGGATGGTTTCAGTCACCAGGGAGGAGACCGAAGGGCTGCTGTAGCCCTCCATGCTTCTCAGGGCTGACATGGAAAGGAACAGAGGGCAGCTCAGAGCCTGTATCACTGGGAAGCACGCCCAGGAACCCCTCCTGCCAAGCCCACCCCACCTCCTCAGCTGGGGCAGGGGTCGCAGCTCACTGCCCAGGGTCTTTTCTCCTCCCAGCCAGTTCGTGCTGATACCCCACTGCCCTCACTCACCCTCGATGATGTTCTCTAGCTTCTCCTTGCGCCCATCCACCAAGTGCTGCCCGGCAAGCCCTAGGTACACACAGCCCATCACAGATCCCGCTGGCCAGCTTGCCCCAGACACAGTCCCCCCCTCAACATCCCTGCCGGCTTGGCCATGTGTGCCCAAGTGTGACACCACCCAAGGAGGCTGCGAGGCACTCGCTAAGCTTCCCACCAGCAACCACTGCATGGGCAGGGGGTGGCCGAGGGCAGCAGGGAGCCCTCTCAGGCACTCCAGGCCCACTCTGAGCCGGCAGTGCTCTGCAGCCACGTGGCTGATTCAGCAGCAGCTGGGGCTGCGGCCAAGCTGCTGTGGGGCACAGAGGGCCCATGGGGTTGTGACTCACCAATGAACCTGATGGCCGCCTCTTGCAGGGGCTCCTGGGGGCTCCACAGGTATGGCAGGCTCTGGCACAGGTAGTCATCCACTCTGCTGCTGTGCCCCACCAGCTGGAAGAGAATAGTACATGTGGATGGGGCTGGTGCAGCCTTGCCCCTTGGCCAGGCCAGCCCTGTACGTGGGACTGGCTTCCCCTGCTGGGATAGCCTGATGCAGTGGCTAGAGGCAAGGGTAGCCACCCTGCACCCTGGGCCAGGGCTGGCAGGCCTTGTCTGGGCCAGGTTTTGGGAGCCCTCGGGCAGTTGTCCTTACCAGGCACTTGCCAATCCTCTGTGGCTGCGCTGTCTCCAGCAGGTTCCTGAGCTGCTTCCACTTCAGGAGCTTGGCAGCACCAAGGAGGGCTTCCCGAGAGGCCTGCAGAGCAGCAGAGAGTGGGAGATGAAACCACTGCGCATTGGACAGGCCCTGGTTGTCCTGCACCTTGGCGAGGCTTGGGGGCTTTTCTGGCCCTTGCTGGGGAGGTGCAGCAGCTGGGGAAGGCATCTGCCAGAGGGTTCAGTGCTCGGGCAGAGGTGTGGGGCAACCACCAGCTCTGGCACTTCATGCTGCTGGGGCTGCAGGACAGAAGTCCCCCAGAGCTGCTCATCTGCAGCCAAGGCCAGCAGGCAGGTGAAGCGCTGCAGTCACTGAGGCACCAGGGCAGGAGGCAGCCAGGGACGCCACGCACGGGGACCCCAGCAGGCTGTTCCCTAAGGCCTGGGCTCCAGAGCCCGCCACCGCGGACACAGGGCCAGACCCCTGCCCTGGCTGCGGCTCCCTTCCCAGGCTGGCAGCCATGCTGGCTCCTGCAACCCCTGGCAGGGGCTGCACCCTTCTGCGTGGCCCAGGGCAGCCTGCAGGCCAGGGTTTCTGCAGTGAGCACGCTGGCGGCTCCAGGGTGCTCATGCCCAAGAGAGCAAAGGAGCATTCAGCCTAGGCATCTGGCGGGTCCCTGTGCATAACATGGGGTCGACAACTGTTGGGCACCTCACCACTGGCCTCAGACACCTGCAGGCACAGCTGGGATGCCCGTGAAAACTCTAGTGCCTAGGTATCTGTGGCTACGCAGCACTGCTGAGCACAGCTGGGAGCAGGCAGGGCAGGTCTGGAAAACGTCCGTGCCCACCTTCTTGGCCCCTGACAGCTCTGGGGCTGCAGGAAGCCTCCCAGTGGGCTTTTCTGTGGAGGGCTGCATGCGGGGCTGGATGTGGGGCAGGGAGAGGCCCCTCCGCTCTGGCCCTCTGTGCAGGCGGAGGTGTAGTAGGGGCAAAATGGCTGTGGTGGGCCTGGTGCAGGCACAGAGGGGCTCTGCACCTTTCTTTTGGATTCGGGAGCTTTGGCCCTGAGGTGAGGCACATTCAGAGGGAGCCTTGCTAACAGCCCATGCCCCTAATGCTCAGGCCCTCCTGAGGGGTGTTGCCCCCTCAAGTGAATGCTCAGCTTAGTGTCCCCACCTCAGCCACACGCTGGTCCTGGTCATGCAGGTGGAAGAAGAGGGGGAGGATGGTGCTCTGCACTTGCTTCTTCATCTCCATCTTATGGGTGCCCTCTGCAACCTCCATGGCATCCTTGCAGAGAAGGATGGAGAGCTCTCTCATGCAGCTGGACTCCTGGTGAGACAGAACAAGGGAGGACCTCAGTCCAGGCTCTTCCGAGCTCACAGTGAGCAAGGGGTCGGTGTGGCAGACAGGGAGACACACGCTCTTGGCTCTCACTCTGCAGTGAGCTGTGGCAGGTAGGCCAAGTGTGTGGGCAGTGCAAAATGGCTCAAGACACAGGAAGGGCAAGGCAGTGGGTTGCAGATGGTCCACCCTGGGGCTGGCAAGGGGACACATGGCAAGGGGAGAAGCGGCCATGGGCAGCAAGGGGCCGAGGAGAAGTTGCCATTGTGGAGCACACATCTGCAGGGCTCTGCACAGGGAGGGGCTGCCCCAGCAGGAGAGCCCAAGAAGCACCAAGCAAAACGTTTCCAGCACGTGCCCAGGGATCATGGTGGGCGAAGAATTCGCAGGCCAGTGAGACACGCGGAGAGGGACGCACCACCCCCAGGCCACATTCACGTGCCCCGTGGCCACGCTAGCCAAACCTCCTGCTTGCCCACCAGACTTACGTTTTCAAAGAGGGGCAGGAGCCTGTCAGGCAGCTGCAGAGCGATGGGGCCAGCCACTTGCCCATCTGCTAGGCGCAGAGTGTTGCGGAGGACAGTCACGGCCTTCATACTGATGTCGCTGTTGGCATCCTGCAGTTGCTGCACGACCTCTGGCAGCAGGTCTTGCAGAGTTACTGCCTACATGAAACACAGCAGTTCTGTTTCAGAAACACCGAAGACCATCCTGGCAGAAGCCCTTTGCTTACAGCAGGCACAGCCCAGAGCAGAGGTCTGTCTCCAGGAGCGTGCTGAGGCCCCTTCAGACAGAAGGCTGCTGCCTTGGGTTGCAGAAGTAGCCACTTGTGTCAGCCTGGCGCCGTGCGGGGCCTCATCTTCCCAACCTCAGCAGGATGACTGCTCTGGGTAGAGTGCTCCTGCAGCTGAGGCAGCCCTGCGCTGGCTGGCCTGGGGCCTGGCATTGACCTCTTTCTGGCACAGCAGGAGGTGCCTTTGAGCGGACACTGGTGCCGCTCTCCTCGTGCTGCACAGTCCAAGCAGGGGCTGCCCAGAAGCGCTCAGGGGCTGATGAAGAAGGCAGTGAGAGCAGTGGAGCCACTACCGCCCCTCCCGATTCTTGGCAAAGTCCAAGCAAGCCTCTGCGGGCAACAGCACCTGCAGCCCAGCCCCAGGTGGATGCTGCCACTTGGCCCAGATGCCCCCACTCACCATCTTGGGTCTCGTAGACAGCGTGACGAGGCTTGTAACCGCCATCCTACGCAGCACCGAGGACTGACTGCGCAGGTGTGAATGAAGAATGTCTGGGATGCAGGCATTGACAAGCTGCTCAAAGTCTACGCAGTCCAGCAACTGAAAGACACCCAGCAGCCCAGTGAGAGCCTGGCCCAGCCGGCAGGACTCCTGGCAGCACGCTGAATCTGCCAGAGAGCCCAGAGTTTCAAGGCACCTTGGAGAGGCACCGCTTGCTGCTAGGCCCTACCTCCATGAAGACAGCCATGGCGGTGATCTCCTTGTGCTTCTGTCTCTGGCGGAGACATATGACTGCCTCTTCAAACGCCGAGGCACCGAAGAGCGGTGCTTTGCTTCGCAGAGCCCTGGCCAGGGGAAGAACGCATTGGTAGTACCAAGCTGGGCAAACAAACCTCCTTGGGACTGTGCTTTCAGCGCTAGCTGTTATCCCATGGGCCAGACCAGGGCAAGGCTTGCATTTCTGCACTCTGCTTCAGCAGCTGGTGCCATCCACTTGAGGAGAGGCCGCCCGCCCTTCACCACATACCTTGCCTTTGCAAACATGGAGGGTGATGAGCACAGATGTGCTCGATTCACTGAGGGATGCCCTGCCTACACACAAGTTGTGGCCTTCCAACAGATGCCATTTCCTGACCACTTTGGATCCCCAGGCCACTGAGCCTTCCCGCGCTCTCTGGCCACCCTTCCGGCTGCTCTGCCACACAGCTCCAGTGCAGGCTGTGGCATTGCCTGCAGAGCCAGCCCCAGCACTCTCCTGCACCACTGGTCCCCGAGGAAGGAGTGCATTGGAAGGTGACAGGTCCTGCGAGTCCTCCTCTTGCACTGGGCAAGAGCAGCCCTTCACCAAGGAGCTCTCAGAGGCAGCAGCATGGAAATCATAGAATGAATCGTAGAATGGCTCGGGTTGGAAGGGACCGTAAAGATCAAAGAGGCCACTTCCCCTGCCGGTCTCTCCTGAGATCCCTCAGTCAACAGCACTGAGGGTCAACGCTGTCCCTCGGACCCCTGGGGACACCTCACCAGCCACGAGGAAGGGGATCACGTGGGGCCCTCCACCTCTGGGGGAAGAGTGCCAGGGGAGACAAGGACAACTGATGAGGTGCTCACCTAGTCAGCACAGCAACACCTGTGTGGAAGGTCTCATGTCTTAAAAGCGTGTCCCAGCCACCCTGCGTCTGGATGTCTTCAACCAAAGTGGCACCCCCCACGTGTTGGAAAAGAGCTCTCATGGTCATCACCGCAGTCCTGCATGCAGAGCACAATGCGCATCACATGTGGCGCCCCAGCGCTGGCTCCGGCCTGGGGCACAGACCTGGCAGAGGGGATGGAGCACCTGAGAAAGATGCCTGGAGGCCACATGCACTCCCCCATCTGACTGCTGCTCCTGCTGAAGTCCTGCAGTGTGCACTCATGGATGAAGGAGATCTGGAAGAGCACGGCAATGTAGAGCTTGTGGAAAAGTGAGTGCGCAATGTTTTTGCTGGAGGGCAGCTGGAAGATCTTGTTCATGGCACTGGTTACCTGCAGAAAACAGTCAGGTGCAGCTCTCAGTGCACAGGTGTCCCTGCAGCACTGCCAGAGCTTGCGGGTTGGGGGGTGAGGGAGGTGGGGGTGAGGCGTCGCTCTGAGCTGATGGAGGCACCGGGCCAGAGCCCGCTGCCTGGCTGCCTGGCCTGGGGCCCAGCCCCAGCGGCTCCCTGGGTTCGTCTCTGCTTTGTGGCATGGGCAAGCCAGCTTTTCGTGTCCAGAGCAAAGGGTCCAGCAGGCCCCGGGGGTCTTGCCAGCTGTCCTCAGCTCCCTGGGCCAAACCTTGCAGCCTGCTTGGGCCAGGCAGCCGCCCTGCCCGGGGCTGCCCAGCAAGGCAGGAGCAGGCGGGGAGGGAGGAGGACAGAGAGCGGCAGGGCAGGGGTGGGCTGCGTGCCTGTGCGCAGTGGGGCCCCAGCAGTGCATGTGGCCCTGCTGGGCTCTGGCTCCCAGCCCCCCTGACTGGGGAGCCCCAGGGAAGGCTGTCGTTTGGGGACAGAGGAAGAGGGGAGGAGGGGATGGGGAGGGGAGTGCAGCCCCACTGGGGGTGAGCGAGGCCTGGTCCAGGAACTCACAGCCCAGGAACGGACACAGTTGTGGTGTGGGCCAAAGCCATCGTGCCCAGGCCCTATGCGTTGCATCAGCAGCTTTCTCAGCACGTCCTCTGCAACGCAGGGCTCGGAGACCATCGTCTGCCACATGGCCGTGGCAACCCTGCAGAGACAAAGCATGCTGTCGATGGGGCCACCCCAGCCACTGCCCCTTGGCCTGTGCCGGCCCTGAGGGTCCTGAGCTGTGCCAGAGGTGGGTGGGGGGGCCCTGTACCTATCGCACCACGGGAAGACCTCCAGCAGGCCCTGGACCGCGTGCTCAGGGTGCAAGGAGGTGATCTGGAAAAGGGTCCTCTTCAGGATGTCCAGGAGTGATTCCTTGCTGACCGACGCCAGGCGGTCATGGATGATCTGCATGACCCGTGGCACCTGGAGGAGAGACGAGGGAGAATGGAGCGGAGCACAGCCATGGCCCCAGCTGCCACCAGCAAATGCTTCCCTCCTGTGGCTCTTTGCCAGCCCGAATGGCTGTCGGGGACTCCCAAGCCCTGGACCCGGGCCAGGGAGAATGGCCCCCGAGAGGGCAACAGCACAGGGCAATCTGTCTGCAAACTGCTAACCTCCTCCATCTGTGAGTCTGTGATCATATCCAACACGCGGGCAACCACCTTTGTGTCAGAGACCCTGGGGTGTGTCATGCCCTCCAAGATGGTGAGGATGAAGTCCGTCCTCTCGACAGGGAAGAGGAAGCTGCCAAATACCTGCGAGAGGGAAGACATGTCACACAGCCTGCCTTGGTGGCGGGCTGCAGCTGAGCAGCGAGGGCAGCTCTGGAGAGAGAGCCAGGGCAGTGCTGGCGCTGTGCCCCCAGCACAGGCAGGAGCAAGAGCTGGCGTGGGCTTGCAAGGGCTGGCCTGGGCTGGGATGACTGTAGCCTCAGTGGCTGCGGAAAGGGAACTGCCCCGCAGGGTGAAGGCAGGTGGTGGAGGTCAGGGTCAGGGCACACTTGGTGGTGTGTAGGCAGCCAGGCCTTGTGGGTGGCCAGGACAGCTGGACCTGCAGTGCTGACGCTGGCCACTGACATTAGCCTTTGGCTGCTCCCTGCTGAGATATGGTGGGACCCTGCAGCCGGCTTGCTGGGAGGCCGTGACGGACCCTGCCTCCTGCCCGCAGTTCTTGGGGCACTGGTTCATCCAGGTCTCCTGTCAACCTCACAGCCAAGAATCCCAGGAAGGGAGGGGCTCATTACCGTTGGTTCGTTAGCAGCGTCCTTGGGCAGGAAGGTGCTTGGGCATTCCCGCTCCAGAAAGAGATACGGATAGGTAGGTGTCATCAGGTGGCCTGGGCAGCAAGGCAAACAGAGAGTGGGTGAGTGGTAGGAATGATGCAGAAGCTGCTGCTTGGAGAAGACAGCTGAGAACACCAAGCAGAGCTCTGATTGTGGCAGGGCGCTGTGTCTGTCAAAGAGGGGCACTCTGTGTTGGGTGGAGGGTAGGGGGTGGGGACAGGAGACATGCCAGGGAGGAAATGGGTCTTCTGTTGCAAGGGGGAGGAGGGCAAACCGCCTCGCAGTCTGCAGAAAGGCCAGAGAGTTTGGTCCGGCTTTCTGCTCTGAAGCAGGAGAGAAGCCCCACGATGCTGCTACTGCTACAGGCTCTCCAGTCCACTGGTTCTCAGGAGTGCTACTAAGCCACTGCCCCAGGGGACATCCTGCTGCTCCAATAGGGGCTGGGGGAGCCCCCTAGGGTTGGTGCAGCACGGCTGCTCCCCTGCTCCACCCTTGGAGGAATGTGCTGCTCTTTCCTCTAGCTGGGGAGGGCGGACAAAGCGGCGTATCACCATGCCTGGTCTTGACTGGGCCCTCGTGTCTGGAAGGTGCTAGCCCACCCCAGCCTCTCTTACTCTGTCGCACCATCACGATCCTGTGGATGGCGTGAAGAGCCTCTGCAGACCCACAGCTGATGTTCTCGTCCTCCTCGGCACAGCACAGGGTGAGGCACCCCATCAGCTGCCCCACGAGTGGCACAGGCTTCGTCTGGAAGGTGCGAACGCTGACCGTGCCCACTCTGTTTGTGAACGAGTCCTGGGGTTGAGAGGATGGACAGTGGCAGCTTGGCTGAGCTAGTGCACTTGAGACAGCAGGAAGGGGTGAGGGAGTGCTTAGAGGTTGCCTGAACCACCAGCTCCTTACCTGCATCAGAGAAGTGGGGATCAGGGCCTCGCTCAGACTGGCAATCCTCCCCACGGCATACCGACGCTTTGCCACTTTCTCGGATCTTGTGAGGGGCAGCAGGGCCTGAGAAGAGAAAAGCTGCTGGTTTGCCTTGGGATGCAGTGGCAGCTCCCGTAGCGGCAGCTCTGCCAAGCGCCGGGCAGGGTTTACGCAGCGTGCCCAGGCTTCTCCTGAACAAGAGAAGAGCCTGGAAAGGGGGTATAGCCCGTCGCGGCCTTGGGGACAGACCTGCAAGATGATCTCCAGCGTAGTGGCAGTGTAGTCCGATGAAGTACACACCAGCACTTTCAGCACGTTGTCCAGAGATTTCAGAATCTGTAAGGAAGACAGAGCGGGTGGTGCTTTTTTGTTGGTCCTTCCTCATGGGAAGCTGGCTTGAATGCCTGCTGCCTGAGGCAGGCCTCAGCTGCCCAGTGGTGCCAGCAACCTGCCCAGTGGTGTCTCAGGATCTCCGTTGTCTTTCTGTTTCTCCCGTGGTCTTTCAGCAGCCAAAGCTAACTAGGAAAAAGTGCGCAGGAACTGACTGGCAGCAGGCTCTCTGTAGCTCACTCGCTGCTTACCTCAGCATAAAGTGAAGCATCCAACTTGCCCCTCTCCGTCTCTGAAGCAAGAGAGCCAATGGCGTTGATGCAGGGGCCGAGGTGCTGTGACAGCAGTGCTAGGTTCTCTTTGCTGCAAGGAGAGGAGAGAAGGTGCCCGTTGGAGGCTGGCACTAGGAGCAGTGCCCAGATGCCCTGGGAAGGTGACCGTAGATGTCAGGGCCTGGGGTCACCAGGTGGGACCCGTACTGGGTGGGCAAGGCTTGTGTGGAGGCATCTTCTCCCTCTCCCGTGCTGCTGAGCCAGGGATAGAGGGCAGTCATGGCATGCAGTGCACAAAGCCCTTTCCAGCTCCTGCCTCTCTCCCTTCAGGGAAAAAAGCTGGGAAGGGAGACAATGGAGAGCCCCTGCCGGCACTGCCGGCTGGCTCTGCTGGCATGGCACCCTCTGCCCTCCTATCTGGTGCAGGGGAGAGCTGAGGCCCTAAGACAGAGCACCAAAGTCCTGCCCGGGTGGGGGAAGCCCGCTGCTGTCAGGCCCATGCTGTGGAGAGGCCCTGGCCAAGCCAGGGTATGGGGCAGGTACCTCCTTTCACTGATGGCATACGCAGCTTGCCAGCCCAGGAGCATCACAGTGCGCAGGTGGTCGAAGGGAGACTTAGGCAGTTGCATCTGGAGAGAGACAACATGGTCAGGATGGGACACGGGAAGCTGCCAGGGGCTGGCACTGATCTGCAGGGCAGGCAGAGCGTTGCTGGCACTATACCAGCATTGGCGTCAAGACCCGGGGGGTTAAGGGGGGCACAGGCCAGGCTGCTCTGTGCCCACAGAGGCCCGTCCCACCCTCCCCTGTGTGCAGAAACCCCTGTGCTGTTCTGACTGCTGGGCTGGTGCCCGGACAGCTCACCCTTCCCCCCTCCCCGCCCCACTGGGTATCCCCTCACCTTCTTCTCCACTCCCAGCTCGTCGCTGGGCAGGTACATGTATGTCCTCTCCATCCTGGTGCTGCAGATGGTGCGGATCGAGGCCAGAAACTTCAGCTTCCAGTCCTCTTCCTGACAGTCAGGGAGCAGAGAGACAAATAGGGAGGGTGAGAGGGCGGCGACATGGCCAGCAGGGCCACTGCACCACAGGGGTGCAGTGATGGCACAAGGGGCCAGGAGGGCAGCAGCTCAGCACAGCCAGCAGCCCTCCAAAAGCCTGTGTGTGGGCAGCAAACATGGCAGCCCCCAGCTGGGAGAAGCAGGCTGAGCCTCACGCACTGACAAAGTCTGCAGTTACCATTTTGGTGCCAGTGAGAACAGCCCAGAAGTAGTCACAGGCTTCCACGTCCTTGGGCTCCGGAGACATGACGGAGGCAGCAGAAGCATCATCTGATTAAAAAAGAATGGACAGAGCTGTAGGCGGGGCAGGAGGCAGAGGGAAGAGCCATGCCCTCTCTTGAGCCCTGTGCCCACCGCCCTGCCGACTGCAAGCCCTGGGTCGGAGCACTGATGCCCCCTTTCCTCAAGGTTGCCGCTGGCAGCAGAGCAGGAAAGGTCCCTGTCCTGCAGCACTCCTGCCAGGTGAGCAGCCTTCTGCTGCCTGTCCCCACAGCAAGAGCTGGGTCCCCTCCACTCTCTCCCGCTGGGAGCCTCCCCTGCTGCCAGGGGAGGCTGTGCTGGGGCTGGCTCCTGGCTCACAGCTGCCCTGCCCTTCAGGAACCGGCATGCCCCCCGCCGGCTGTACCCCTCTGCTGATGTTCCAGGGAAACGGGCTCCTGCTGCAGAACAGGGTGCACTCGCTGACTTTGGTCCCGTCCAGCCCGCTGGGGACCCTCGCTCGCTTGGCTTCCTCAGTTGTGGCAGTGGCATGGCAGTGCCATGCTGTGGCACCCGTCCCTGGTGGAGCCCCGACTCCAGCCTGCTGGTGAGCCTGGAGCCTGGGGCCAGGCTGGACGGGCCCAGCAGTGCCTGCGTACTTACCCCTCTGAAGCACATGGGTCTCCCACGTAGAATATGCAGCAGATCTGCTATCCTTCTCAGCGTTCAGGATCTCGGGGACAAGTAATAGCAGCCCCGCCAGGGCAAAATCGTCAGTGCCCCTTTGGCAAGGAGCCGCACAACTCGTGCACTGTCCCATTGTAATCCTCGTGGACACTGTGGGGCTGCCCTGCTGGTGCTGGGTAGTTGTAGCTGTCCCAGGGGTGAGTCACAAAGGGCTCTGCTGTGATGTCACCCAGGACAGAAGGGGGACGCTGTCTCCAGGGCGGAGGGCGTGAGGCCCAGGCACCTGACTCCTCTCAGATGCCACAAGGCCGCTGTGAGATGGGGAAGATGCTAAAACTTATCCAAATTAGTATTTAGCTACATATATGGTAAAATATCCTAATTATAAGGATGTAGATGAGAACCTTATGAGCAGCAGATGTAAAAAGGAAGATATCGCTCAAGGCCAACGGGTGAGGGAAGGACGAACAACTTGTTGGCAGGAAAGAAAGCAAAGATAAACAAAAAACTTCTACATGCTGTCCAGCAGCAGGTCCAAGTCCAGAAAGGTAAAGAGAGTTTAACCTGCTCTTCCTCACTGCGTTCAACCTGAAAGACCTCTGCCCACGACCACCAGGCTACGCTGCGCAGGTGCAACCGGGAGGAGCTAAGGGCGGGGAGTATGGAAATGAGTACTTGGAAGAGGTCTGCCTTTTGGGGAAATCAATGAATATGTATGAGAGCTCATGTAATATGTAACAGTATTCGTGTATAAAATTGTGAGAGATGAGCGGGCAGGTGTGCACTTTTTCAGGGAAGCCATTCCCAGTGCGCCTGGTGCACCGCAATAAAGCGTACCTACTTTACAACCCTATGGTTGTGGAGTCTTTTCCGCGCGTCACCTGTGTGCCCTCACACCCTCTTGGGACCACCCTGTGGCTCTGTGGCGTGTCCCAGAGCGCCAGTGTGCCTGAAGGACCTCCCTTTGTCTTCATGGGCACACCAGAGCCTTGCCTCTCCCACTCAGTGGCCAGAGCAGCCATGGATGTGACCTGGCAATCCTGGGAGACATTCTGACAGCAAAGGTCTGCTAAAACACTGGCAGACACAACTGCCAGTCAGCCTGCAAACTGCTAATCCTTGAGAAGGCCCAAGTGGCCCCTTGGAACTTTGGCTGTGCACCTAAGAAGCAGAAACCTCCTGAGCGACCACTGATAAGGGCAAAAAGGAGGAGCTCTAACAGCACTTCATTGTCTGAAAAGGTGAATATACTTTGGGAAAGTGTGGACATGGACACCTTCTGGGCCACTTTCCCTGCTTGTTCTACCCTGACCCCACAGCTTTTAGAACAGGGAGAAGCCCCTGTCTGCAGGGTCTGCAGAGAAACTTCTGTAATTTGAGTTGTTTGGATTGTGAGGAACGTGATCTCCACACAAGGGTGCCTTCTGGTTGCTATTGAGCAATCTAGAAAGTTCTCTAGTGCCACATAGGAGTAAATAACACTGTCAGCCTTCAGCTTGGAGGCAGATGTGGCGATGACACCCTAGTATCCTGCCAAGTGTTGCCATCACGGCTAACTTCTTTTGTTGGTATCAAAACTTACCAATTCTTTTGTGATCTCTTGCTAATCATTAATCCTTCCTGTGATAATACTACCCTGGCCACACCACTGAGTGTGTGAGGCACAGATGCTCTCTCCCACTTTCTGCAGTTTTTGGCATATCACATTTACATCCTTTCCCTCACGCTGAAATCTCTTTCAGTGCCAGGAAGTGCTTTGCAAAAAAGCCTCTACATTGCATTTTCCGTCCTTCTGAAAACGTGGTCACACATCCAATAGACAGAGAGAGCGAGCACAATTTAGAGCACATCCAAAAATCCTGCCCATAGGGAGACATTAGAAAACACCTGTGACTTCGGCTTTGGAACTGGAAATGGCACATTTTCAGAGTCCTGGGGTGACTAGTGTCATCATGTGCTCTGATCTTACCACCTAGTCCTGCTGGCCACGCTAGTTCTCATGCCGTCCAGGATGAGACACCTGGGCACGCTGCTGGCTCACGTTCAGCCAGCCATCAACCAGCATTCCCACGTCCTTTTCTGCTGGGCACACTTCCAGCCACTCTTCCCCAGGCCTAGGTGGCTGCATTAGGTTGCTGTGAACCAAGAGCAGGAGCCAGCACTTAGCCTTGTATAGTGGCACGAGATTGAACTCGGCCCATCGATCCTTTAACCCGGCTGGCAGCTAAGCACCACACAGGTGCCTGTACTGGGCTGGAGTGGCCGCAGGGGCTGGAGTGGTAGCAGTGCTGCACCTGGCCCTTGCTGGGGAGGTGCAGCAGCTGGGGAAGGCATCTGCCAGAGGGTTCAGTACTCGGGCAGAGGTGTGGGGCAACCACCAGCTCCGGCACTTCATGCTGCTGGGGCTGCAGGACAGAGGTCCCCCAGAGCTGCTCATCTGCAGCCAAGGCCAGCAGGCAGGTGAAGCGCTGCAGTCACTGAGGCACCAGGGCAGGAGGCAGCCAGGGACACCACGCACGGGGACCCCAGCAGGCTGTTCCCTAGGGCCTGGGCTCTAGAGCCCGCCACCGCGGACACAGGGCCAGACCCCTGCCCTGGCTGCGGCTCCCTTCCCAGGCTGGTGATGATGTTCTTTTTCTTTCCCTCGATGATGTTCTTTAGCTTCTCCTCATGCCCATCCGTCAAGTGCTGCCCAGCAAGCCTTAGGTGAGGAGCCACAGTCCTCAGGGGCTGCCTTTGTGTGACTTAGGGGGGCACTCCTGGCTCCAGCAAAGCCTCATTAGCTGCCCTCGTGAGGGCTGCCGGCTTCTGGTGGTTCCCTCAGCTACTTTGATGGCTGCACACTGTGATCCCCACTCCACTGTGGAATACATCTGCCCCAGAGCCGATCGCCTCAGGCGAGTGACTGTTAGATGGCGGTTAACAGTGCTCACAACAGAAGGCTTTTCATAGTCCACAAATTCCTTTAGCTGCCATTTCACAGCTCCACTTACAAAGGGAGCCCGAGCTTTCTCTCTCCCCTAAGCACAGCCCTAACCGACGCGCGGAAAAGACTCCACAACCATAAGGTTGTAAAGTAGGTACGCTTTATTGCGGTGCACCGGACACACTGGGAATGGCTTCCCTGAAAAAGGTGCGCGCCTGCCCGCTCGTCTCTCCCAATTTTATACACGAATACTGTTACATATTACATGAGCTCTCATACATATTCATTGATTTCCCCAAAAAGGCGGACCTCTTCCAAGTACTCATTTCTATACTGCCTGCCCTTAGTTCCTTCCGGCTGCGCCTGCGCAATGTAGCCTGGTGGTCGTGGGCAGGGGTCTTTCAGGATGAAGGCAACGAGGAAGAGCAGGTTAAGCTCTCTTGACCTTTGTGGACTTTGACCTTCTGTTGGACAGTTTAGGCCTTTTTTGCTTGTCTTTGCCTTGTTTCCTGCCAACAAGTTGTTCATCCTTCCCTAATGAGTTGTTCATCCTTCCCTCACCCGTTGGCCTTGAGCGATATCTTCCTTTTTACATCTGCTGCTCATAAGGTTCTCGTCTACATCCCAGATAATTAGGATATTTTACCATATATGTAGCTAAATCCATCAATGCAAAATGGACTTCCTTTACCGGATGCGGGGGGAAACCTTGTTACAAAAGATGAGGAAAAGGCGGAGGTGCTTAATGCCTTCTTTGCCTCAGTCTTGTACTGGGTCTGGCTGGAATGTTAACTTTCCCGGCAGCAGCCCATTCAGTGCCGTACTCTGTACTTGTAGCTGGAACAGCAGTGTTATCACACCAGTGTTGTGTCTACTGCTGAGCAGCAGTGGCACAGCATTGGGCCTTTCTCTAACCCTCCTAGGGGGTGGGCAAAAAGTGAGGAGAGAAACATCACTAGGGCAGTTGACCTAAACCAATCAAAGGGATATTCCATACCATGTGGTGTCACACTCAGCAATAAAAGGTGGAAACAGGAAGAAGAGGGGAGGGGTGGGCTCTCGTTGAGAAGACGTCGGTCCTCCTCTCGAACACCGGCTGCGTGCGTTGAGGCCTTGCTTCAAGGACGTGGTCAATCATCGCTCATTTGTGGGAAGTAGAGAGTAATTTCTTTCCTCTGCACTTCCATATAGTTTTCATTTATTTTGTTTGTTTGTTTTCCTCCCTTTTTCCCCTTTCCCTTTTATTTTCCCCTTAGTTAAATTGTTTACTTCATGGTAGTCTTTATTTAATTATTATAATTATTTCCCTTTAATTAAATTATCCTTATCTCAACCCGTGAGTTGTTCTTTGCTTTACTTCTCCCCCTCCTTATCTAAAGGAGGGGGAGTGAGAGAGCGGTTGTGGGGTTTAGCTGCCCAGCACGGTAAAACCACCACAGTCCTTTTTTGGCGCCCAACGTGGGGCTCGAAGGGTTGAGATAACAATAGAATTGATTAAACGCATACAACTAACACACTTGCTTGCTAGTAACCATGTTCCTTGCCCTGTTAATAATAATGGCTTTGTTCATATGTCACGCAATTCGTGTCATATTCTCCTTTCTCCTATATATCCGATCCGACCAAGTGCTACAATCTGTGTTCACTTTTTTTAATTCGTTGTGCTGCCAAGCACTGACCTTGGTTTTACTCTGGAATTCAGGCTCTGCGCTGTTATCATTTGGGTCCCATGGAAACTATCTTTCAGAGAATATTCAGAACTACACTGCCTTCCTTTTCTCATCTGGACACCAGTTTATTAATAATATCAGGAATGGTACCTTTCCCTTCTTTCACAGTGGGCTAATTACAACAGTTTGGGAGTATTTTGAAGATCCATCTGTAACCCATGTATTGCTATTTCTAATTCTGAATAACAGGTTTCATTTTCTCTCTAAGATTAGTCGATTGTTTAGAAAACTTATTTGGGAATCTGTCCCGAAACAGTCTCGTGGTGAGTGGCACGGTGTGTGGGATGATGTTAGCAGATACCTGTCACGAGTGTCTCCTCCAATAGTTTTGAACTTCACCCCTGAGCAAGTGCTAAATCCTAAAAACTTGGTAGAATGTTTGAGAGTTGTATGTCCTGATCCTGATAATGCCGGAGAACAACAGCTTGCAGCATTGTGCTGGGTCCTGGTTTATTCCTATCAAACACTGTTTAACATCATCCAGCAACTTGAAGAGAGGGAGGAAGTCTCTGAATCTGATGACCAAGTAACACATGCTGTGGCTGACCCAGAGGACCAACCAACTATGGTATCAGTCGCCCCCATAGTCAAGTCAAAACAATGGAAACGGAGGTCAGCTCGTTTAGTAAGGGAAGAAGGCTCTCCTAAGAAGGAGGGAGAAGGGGAATTGGCAGGTACCTCTAAAGCAGAGCCGTCACAAAAACAGCAGGAAGACGAGATGGAAATCATAAAGGAATCAGAAATCACTCGATCCTTATCCCTGAGTGAGATGCGAGAAATACGAAAGGATTATGGTCGACGCCCAGGTGAACACATCCTCACTTGGCTGCTCCGATGCTGGGATGCTGGGGCCAGTAGCCTACAATTAGAAGGCAATGAAGCCAAGCAGCTGGGATCCCTCTCTAGAGAAAGGGTAATCGACAAAGTAATCGGGAGAGGAGCACAGGCCCTCAGCCTCTGGAGACGACTCCTGGCAGCTATCAAAGAAAGATATCCCCATAAGGAAGATATTGTATATCACATAGGCAAGTGGACCACTGTGGATAAAGGTCTCCAACATCTGCGGGAATTAGCTGTGCGGGAGATGATTTATAGTGATTTGGACAATGCCCAGACACCTCAAGACCCCGATGAAGTCCAGTGCACAACATCCATGTGGCGTAAATTTGTGCGGAGTGCACCAGCAGCACATGCCAGTACCCTGGCAGCAATTCACTGGGATGAGGGGATGGGACCAACAATGTATGATGTCTCCTGCCAACTTCAAAAATATGAAGACAATCTCTCTGCTCCGCTACAGTCCTGTGTCTCAGCTGTGGAGAAATTGTCTAAAGGACTTGACAAGCTTGTGGAGAAAGTATATTCCCCCTCATCTAGACAGAGTGATACTTCAGCCACTAAGAATCAGCATTCGCCTGCTCAAGGGAGAGAGTACCCAAGACGTACACCACGTGGCACCTTGTGGTTTTATCTGCGTGACCATGGGGAAGATATGAGGAAATGGGATGGTGTACCTACTTCAACCCTAGCTGCTCGGGTACGTGAACTGAAAGGAAATACAGCAGCAAGAAGAGGGGCTCCTAAGAGAAATGCTGCTCCAGTTTCTATTGGGCAGTACCCCAGAGGCAGTAGAAGAGCTGATGTTATTCTTGACCACGATGAAGGGACCTCTACCTCTCATTTGCCAGAATTTGTGCATTTGCAAGAATTAAGTGGCAGACGCTCCAGCCAGGACTAGAGGGGCCCTGCCTCTGGCCAGGTAGAGGAGAGGGATAACCGGATTTATTGGACTGTGTGGATCCGACGGCCTGGAACATCAGAACCACAGGAATACAAAGCTTTAGTGGACACTGGCGCACAATGTACCATAATGCCATCAGGCTACCAAGGGACAGAACTCACCTGTATCTCTGGAGTGACAGGGGGATCCCAACAACTATCTGTACTGGAAGCTGAAGTGAGTCTAACTGGGAATGAGTGGCAAAAGCATCCCATTGTGACTGGCCCAGAGGCTCCGTGCATCCTTGGCATAGACTATCTCAAGAGAGGGTACTTCAAGGATCCAAAAGGATACCGGTGGGCTTTTGGCATAGCTGCTTTGAGCACAGAGAAGATTAGGCAGCTGTCTACCCTGCCTGGCCTTTCAGAAGACCCTTCTGTTGTAGGATTGCTGAAGGTTGAAGAACAACAGGTACCAATTGCTACCACAACGGTGCACCGACGGCAATATCGCACCAACCGAGACTCCCTGATTCCCATCCATGAGTTGGTTCACCGACTGGAGAGTCAGGGAGTAATCAGCAAGACTCGCTCACCCTTTAATAGTCCTATATGGCCAGTACGAAAGTCTAATGGCGAGTGGAGGCTAACAGTGGACTATCGAGGCCTGAATGAAGTCACGCCACCACTGAGTGCTGCAGTGCCAGACATGCTAGAACTTCAGTACGAACTAGAGTCAAAGGCAGCCAAGTGGTACGCCACAATTGATATTGCTAATGCATTTTTCTCCATCCCTTTAGCAGCAGCATGCAGGCCGCAGTTTGCTTTCACTTGGAGGGGCATCCAATACACCTGGAATCGGCTGCCCCAGGGGTGGAAACACAGCCCTACCATTTGCCATGGACTGATCCAGTCTGCACTGGAGCAAGGGGGAGCTCCTGAGCATCTTCAGTACATTGACGACATCCTCGTGTGGGGCAACACAGCAGAAGAAGTTTTTGAGAAAGGGAAGAAAATAATCCAAATTCTCCTGAAAGCTGGTTTTGCCATTAAAAAGAGCAAGGTCAAGGGGCCTACACAGGAAATCCAGTTCTTGGGGGTAAAATGGCAGGATGAACGTCGCCATATTCCAATGGATGTGATCAATAAAATAACAGCAATGTCTCCGCCAACTAGCAAAAAGGAAACACAAGCTTTCCTAGGCCTCGTGGGATTCTGGAGAATGCATGTGCCAGGCTATTGTCAGCTTGTGAGTCCTCTATATCGAGTGACTCGAAAGAGAAACTATTTTGAGTGGGGCCCTGAGCAACAACAGGCATTTGAACAAATCAAACAAGAAATAGCTCGTGCAGTAGCCCTTGGGCCTGTCCGTACTGGACCAGCTGTGCAAAATATACTGTACACTGCAGCTGGGGAGCATGGGCTCACCTGGAGCCTTTGGCAGAAAACCCCAGAAGAAACTCGAGGTCGACCTCTGGGCTTCTGGAGTCGGGGCTATCGAGGATCAGAAGCCAATTACACCCCAACTGAAAAGGAAATACTCACAGCATATGAGGGTGTTCGAGCTGCTTCAGAAGTTGTGGGTACAGAGGCACAGCTCCTCTTGGCACCGCGGCTACCTGTGTTACATTGGATGTTCAAAGAGAAAATTCCCACTACACACCATGCAACTGATGCTACATGGAGTAAGTGGATAGCGTTAATTACACAGCGGGCTCGAATGGGAAAACCCAATCGCCCAGGAATCCTGGAAGAGATTATGGACTGGCCGGAAGGCAGAGATTTCGGAGTGCCAACAGAAGAGGTAACCCGTGCTGAAGAGGCACCACCATACAATGAGTTGCCAGAAGACAGAAAGCAGTATGCGTTGTTTACTGACGGATCCTGCCGTGTGATAGGGAGCCATCGGAAATGGAAAGCTGCTGTGTGGAATCCCATACGACGAGTTGTGGAAGCCATGGAAGGGGAAGGTGAGTCGAGTCAGTATGCAGAAGTAAAAGCCATGCAACTAGCCCTAGATATCGCCGAAAGAGAAAATTGGCCAGTATTGTATCTTTATACTGACTCATGGATGGTGGCAAATGCTCTGTGGGGGTGGCTGCAGCAATGGAAAGAGAGCAACTGGCAGCGCAGAGGTAAGCCTATCTGGGCTGCTACCCTGTGGCAAGATATTGCTGCCCGGGTAGAAAACCTGGATGTTAAAGTACGTCATGTAGATGCCCACATGCCCAAGAGTCGCACTACTGAAGAACATCAGAACAACAAAGAAGTGGATCGAGCTTCGAAAATTGAAGTGGCTCAGGTGGACCTAGACTGGGAACGTAAGGGTGAGCTGTTTGTAGCTCGATGGGCCCATGAAACATCAGGACATCTGGGGAGAGATGCCACTTACAGATGGGCTCGTGATCGAGGGGTGGACTTGACCATTGAGGCCATCACGCAGGTTACCCATGAGTGTGAGACCTGTGCTGCAATCAAGAAAGCCATGAAGGTAAAATCTCCCTGGAACAGGGGGAGATGGCTAGGGTTTCAATATGGTGAGGCCTGGCAAATTGACTATATCGGACCACTCCCAAAAACTCGCCAAGGCAAACGGTACATACTCACCATGGTAGAAGCAACTACTGGGTGGCTGGAAACATACCCTGTAAACCATGCCACAGCCCGAAACACTATCTTGGGCCTGGAAAGACAAGTATTGTGGCGTCATGGTACACCAGAGAGAATTGAGTCTGACAATGGGAGTCATTTCCGAAACAATCTTGTTACCTCCTGGGCAAAGAGGCATGGTATTGAGTGGGTGTACCACATCCCTTACCACCCACAAGCCTCTGGGAAGGTTGAGAGGTACAATGGACTGTTAAAGACTATGTTACGAGCATTAGGTGCTGGGACGTGGAAACAATGGGACACAAATCTACCAGAAGCCACTTGGCTAGTTAACAATAGGGGGTCTGACAGCCGTGCTGGTCCTGCCGAAACAAAACCCCTACACACTGTGAAAGGAGCTAAGGTTCCCGTAGTGCATATAGGAAGGTGGATGGGGAAGGCAGTGTGGGTTGCTCCTGCCTTGGGAAAAGGCAAACCCACTTGTGGGATTGTCTTCGCCCAAGGACCAGGGTATACCTGGTGGGTCATGCAAAAGAATGGGGATATCAAGTGTGTGCCTCAAGGAGATTTGACATTGAGAGAAAACTAATCTATAATCTAAGTTATATGTTGTAGGAAGATGCTGTAGGATCAACGACAGGTCAACTTTGCAAGGAGCCGGGCAGTGCAACAAGGACTTGAGCTAAGCTGGTGCTGGTGTCCAGACATCCAACTCCGCCTGCCTTGAGTGGCCACTTTGGCAGATGAAGACCTAATCATCAACAGTTCTTATAAACATTTTCCAAGAAAGACCTATGGAATGAAAAGATACACCTGCCTATCCTGTCCTGTTAAATCCTTGTCCTGTTAAAGTACAAGGGATAATGATGAGAATGCTTGTATGCTAAAGTATGGGGATCTGAGTGTGACACAAATGTTATGGAATAAGGGGTGGAGGTTGTACTGGGTCTGGCTGGAATGTTAACTTTCCCGGCAGCAGCCCATTCAGTGCCGTACTCTGTACTTGTAGCTGGAACAGCAGTGTTATCACACCAGTGTTGTGTCTACTGCTGAGCAGCAGTGGCACAGCATTGGGCCTTTCTCTAACCCTCCTAGGGGGTGGGCAAAAAGTGAGGAGAGAAACATCACTAGGGCAGTTGACCTAAACCAATCAAAGGGATATTCCATACCATGTGGTGTCACACTCAGCAATAAAAGGTGGAAACAGGAAGAAGAGGGGAGGGGTGGGCTCTCGTTGAGAAGACGTCGGTCCTCCTCTCGAACACCGGCTGCGTGCGTTGAGGCCTTGCTTCAAGGACGTGGTCAATCATCGCTCATTTGTGGGAAGTAGAGAGTAATTTCTTTCCTCTGCACTTCCATATAGTTTTCATTTATTTTGTTTGTTTGTTTTCCTCCCTTTTTCCCCTTTCCCTTTTATTTTCCCCTTAGTTAAATTGTTTACTTCATGGTAGTCTTTATTTAATTATTATAATTATTTCCCTTTAATTAAATTATCCTTATCTCAACCCGTGAGTTGTTCTTTGCTTTACTTCTCCCCCTCCTTATCTAAAGGAGGGGGAGTGAGAGAGCGGTTGTGGGGTTTAGCTGCCCAGCACGGTAAAACCACCACAAGTCTTTAGCGGCAATATCGGTCGTTCTCTGGATACCCAGTACCCTGAGCTGGTGGAAGGGGATGGGGAGCAGAATGTGGCCCTCACTATCCATGAAGAAATGGTTGGCGACCTGCTACGGCACTTGGATGTGTGCAAGTCAGTGGGGCCGGATGGGATCCACCCGAGGATACTGAGAGAACTGGCGGAGGAGCTGGCCAAGCCGCTTTCCATCATTTATCAGCAGTCCTGGCTATCGGGGGAGGTCCCAGTTGACTGGCAGCTAGCAAACGTGACGCCCATCTACAAGAAGGGCCGGAGGGCAGACCCGGGGAACTATAGGCCTGTCAGTTTGACCTGAGTGCCAGGGAAGCTCATGGAGCAGATTATCTTGAGAGTCCTCACGCAGCACTTGCAGGGCAACCAGGCGATCAGGCCCACTCAGCATGGGTTTATGAAAGGCAGGTCCTCCTTGACAAACCTGATCTCCTTCTATGACAAAGCGACGTGCTTAGTGGAGGAGGGAAAGGCTGTGGATGTGGTCTACCTTGACTTCAGCAAGGCTTTTGACACCATTTCCCAAAGCCTTCTTTTTCTCTCCCTCTTCTGTGACTGAAGCGGCATTGAGGCACACATTCCCCATGATGGCCTTTTCCGTATCCTTGCTGTATCTTGTGCTGTCTCAGTGGTCCTTGCAAACACCACAAGGTAGCTTATAACTCATGAAATGCAAGCAATCCATGCTCAGTCCAGTCTCACATTTCCCAAAAGTTAAGTTCTTTCTGCCCAGCTTACAAACACTGCCTCTCCATTTCCCCCATCTGCAACATGTTCTGTACAGTTATCCATTTCTTAGTGAACAGCGCTCGCTTCTGACTTAGGTGAATTCAGGTCTGTGCCAGGTTTTGCAGCATGTACCTCATTGCACGGAACTTCAACAACTTTCTTCATAACCTTCAGCTCACTGGGATGAGGGGTTTCTCTGCGCTGTAGGCCCTACCGAAGAAAAAGCACTCATGCAGAGCATGACATTTAACAATCAGAGGAATACGTGTCATACCTCAAGATTGAATCAGTTCAAATGACATGTTTTATCAGACCACTAGAGCCCAAGCTGGACATGAACAAAACGTCACAGAATCTGATGTGGACTTCTCTGCTATTACAGTGTGCAGCTGGGTACAGGACTTCATTCTGGTCTAACCAAAGCTCGCACAAGTTTGGTAGCACTCCCAGAGTTATCTGGCTGTAACAGAGCAGGGCAGTAGCAGTGTCACAGCAGTAGCAGTGTCAGTCCTTTCCAGGGGAGAAACTGCTCTAGGATATTCCAAATCACACTAAAACTCTGCAAAACTCGATGTTACTGCTTTCACACCTCCTACAACCATTCACCAAATGGTTTATGAAACTAACATTTTGGTGTGCCACAATACTGCAGCAAATATGTTTGGAAGTGTCTGGGTTAGCATACTGGCTGCGGAAGCTCCCAACAGGAAACATGGAAGACAACAGGAAGGACTGTCCAGTAGCAAGGTTTTGGAAATGCTGGACCCACAGTAGAAATGTGTCTTTCTCCCCCTCCTCCCAGACATGAATAAAAGCTTTTGGTTAACACTGACAATCCCAACATGATATAGCAGCGCTATCAGCAATGGTAGACGTGTTCATAGTATTGCTCCTTTTGTTACCTGTAAACACAACACACACTGATGAGTGTTTGGTTTAGGAGTTAAAGCACCACTCGAGTGCTGTTCAAGCATCAGCCAACTGTTCTCACAAGCAGGCTGCAGCTTTGTGCATAGGAAGCTGCAAAATCTCTTCTGTCTCCCATTTTAGTTGGCTTTCTGCCAAAAAGCATTTCAGAACATTAAGAACAGGGTTCAGTAACAACTTGATCCACAACTGCAAAGGTAAATATCACTGGATTTCCCCCAGTGTCAAGACGAGCTGTAATTCAAGATTATGCACTGGCTCTCAGCGTACTTAGGTTTAGGCTTGGGTTCAGAGCCCTCCATGGAGGCACCCACCACATGCTAGGCTGACATCACTGTCAGGAACAACATGGAATGGTCCTGTACTTTCTAAAGGAGAAAATAAATTACGAAGGGAAATGCAGAAAGTCAGCCCAGCAGAAGTGAAAAACGACAGCTGGTGGCAGTGAAACACAGCAGAGAAATAAAGTACCAGACAAGAATTTCATTGGAAAGGAAAGATCTTTAGGCAGCTAGATAGCAACAAAGAATGCCTCAGAGCAAAGGGGCTTGGAAAAAGCGGAGCAAGGTGTGTATAAGTGTAGTAGAAAGTGAAACAGGGCCAACACGCAAAGAAAACATTACACTGGGAACAATGACTAGGCCATCCTGGGCAGATCAGAATCTTCCCAAACAACCTGAGGGTCTACTTCTTTGCATTTCAGACAAAACAAAACAAAACAAAACAAAACAAGAAACACTTCCAAAAAGGTACAGATGCTACCCCTACCAACCACCCATATTCCCTCCCCACCATCCCTCACCTACCAGTAATTCCAGGTCATTAGCACCAAGGTCCAACTGTTCTAACTTGACAAGGAATGAGAGTGAACTGCAAGATACAAGGAATATAAAGGGGAAAAGAGAGGAAGAGGAAGAGGAAGAGGAAGAGGAAGAGGAAGAGGAAGAGGAAGAGGAAGAGAGAATGAGAGAGAGAGAGAGAGAGAGAGGAAGGAAGGAAGGAAGGAAGGAAGGAAGGAAGGAAGGAAGGAAGGAAGGAAGGAAGGAAGGAAGGAAGGAACGAAGGAAGGAAGGAAGGAAGGAAGGAAGAGAGGAAGAAGGAAGGAAAGAAGGAAGGAAAGGAAAGGAAAGGAAAGGAAAGGAAAGGAAAGGAAAGGAAAGGAAAGGAAAGGAAAGGAAAGGAAAGGAAAGGAAAGGAAAGGAAAGGAAAGGAAAGGAAAGGAAAGGAAAGGAAAGGAAAGGAAAGGAAAGGAAAGGAAAGGAAAGGAAAGGAAAGGAAAGGAAAGGAAAGGAAAACTAATAATACTGTGTACAAACAAGTGATGTACAATGCACCCGCTGACTGATGCCCAGGCTATCCCTAAGCAGCCAGACCCCCCACCCTGTCCAGCCCCCCATATAATTGTTCAGCATGATGCCATATGGTGTGGATTAGCCCTTTGGCCAATTTGGGTCAGCTGTCCTGGGTTTGTCCCCTCCCAGCTTCTTCTTCACCCCAGCCTGCCTGCTGGCAGGACGGAGCAAGAACCTGAGAAGTCCTTGGCTTAGTGTAAGAACTGCTCTGCAACAATTAAAACATCAGGGTGATACCAACGTTAGTCTCATACTAAATCCCAAACACAGCTCTGTAACCTGCCCTGATACTGACATCAGGCTGACGGGCCTGTAATTCCCTGCAAAGTCCTTCCAGCCCTTCCTGTTGCCTGGAGGCACGTCTGCCAGCCTGCAGTCCACTGGGGCCTCCCTCATCACAGTGGGCAGCAGAAAAGACCTGCTGCGCTCCTCCCTTGCCACGGGAGCCCCACGGCTCCCACTGTCCCCCCAGGCCACAGTGAGCTCCACAGCCCTTCCAAGGAGGCAGGAGCAGCTGGTGCAGCAAGGCTGCCTCTGCCCTCCGCAAGCAACCTCAGGGCCCCATATACAACAGCCTGGCAGCATGGCTCTTACCCTCCAAACCGTCACACAGGTAGTCATTGTGGGCTTACATATGATGTTACAAGCACCCTGAAGTCCATAGCACTAATATCTACCTCTCTGTGAATATAACAGGCCATCAAATTATGGTCCCTTCATTTCGTATTTCATGTTAACAGTTAGTATGTCACTCAGTAGTCATGTAACTTATTTCTCTTGAGACCTAAGACAATATTAAATTACATCTCATGCTTCTTCTATATTTGTCAAGGTGGGTGATTTATGGACTAATGAACACATTTCATGTGAACTTTTACAATATTCACCTCAGTTTCATTTCCATACTCAATATGATGTTCATGAAGGTGCATGACTACAGGATTGCTTTTCTCCAGTTAATTAGAATTCAGAGCATTTCTCTAGGTTAAAAGCAAAGAGTATGCAGCCACTTATGTTAAAATTGTTGCCCTGATTTTCACTGCTAGTGATTTCAAATTCTTTTCAGGCCAATTGGTCTGCTTTTCACATTACTTAGCTTTCATCATCCCTTTGCACTTCATTTATAACATATTCATTTTTTATATATCAGAATCCTACTCACTGCACTTTAGAAAACAGTCTTCCTGGCAGGGGAGAAGGAACAGAGGTCTATGAAATAGGATATAGCTAATGATGTAATTAGCAGTATACCAAGCTAGTACCAGACCCAAAGGATTATAAAGTTTATAAATGTTTATAAATCTAGTTATCTGATTAATTTTATATTTTGGCTTTTGGTTTTGGTTGGATGGTTTATTGGTTGGTTTGGTTTGGTTTAGCTTGGTTTTGTTGTTGTTTTGTTTTGTTTTTGAGAAAGCCTGAGAAAGTCATAATTTTGATGAGGCTGAAACTCATGAGTGGTATATGGATAACTTTTCAGCCCAGGGAGGTTTGCATCTCTTTTTCCAGTGAGCTATTCATTCAAGAATAGCTCTAGAATAGTTGAGCTATTGATCAGCGTCCAGGTGATTTTTTATATTGTTTTTGCAGATGTGGAGGGATGAGGCATGTGCTACAGGGTAATGGATGCAGTGGAGTTCTCTGTAAAGGTGATCTAGTGTATAGTGTTGGAGAGAAGGCACTACAGTTGGTGACTACATGAAAATAGTTTTTGCTTGTTTGGAAGCTCTCTACAGGTACCTCAAAGGAGGCTGTAGCAAGGTGGGGGTTGGTCTGTTCTCCCACGTGCCTGGTGACAGGACGAGGGGGAATGGGCTAAAGTTGCACCAGGGGAGTTTTAGGTTGGATCTTAGGAAGAACTTCTTTACTGAAAGGGTTGCTAGACATTGGAACAGGCTGCCCAGGGAAGTGGTGGAGTCACCATCCCTGGAAGTCTTGAAAAGACATTTAGATGTAGAGCTTAGGGATATGGTTTAGTGGGAACTGTTAGTGTTAGGTCAGAGGTTGGACTCGATGATCTTGAGGTCTCTTCCAACCTAGAAATTCTGTGATTCTGTGTGATTCTGTGAAGATGCAAAGCAGGGCATGAAGTGGAATGTCAGCACCAGAGCCTACCTGAGCAAGTTAAGTGATGACCACCATGTTGAAACAGAGGTTATTTATTTGAGGGACTGGTGTGGCAGTTTTAAGTATTTCCCGTTTGGGTATTACAGGTGATGCCCAGTCCTCAGTGTGGGAGAATTATCCTTGGGGCAGGTGAATGGTTTGGGTAAAGGAGTGGGAGAGAGGAATCGCGGGAGGTAGATGCAGAGAATAGTCAGACTTGCTAGTGTCTCTGATAAGCACTGGCCTTGGGCAAGTTGGGAGTTGAGCAGCCTGCTTCCACTTCTCTCTTATACAGATGTTGTGGATGGAGGTCTGTAGGCTTGGTATGAGAGGCTACTGAGGGACGGTGTCTTGCCATATGAGGATGGTCCTTATCTGGCAGCAGAAGAGAATCTTGAAGGCCATGGTGCCTGGAGTGAAACCTTTCATTTGATTATTTGTAAAATGAATCTTAATGAAATACATGCTAAACATACATATCTTTACTATTTGACTCTCCACACAAATCATGCTAGACATCACTCCAGGGAAGGGAACAGATAATGTAAGGATATAAAGGAAATGGTTTTAGTGTTAGGAAAAAGCGCTGGTGTTAGCATTAGTTGATAAAGTGAGAGGAATGTCATAAAAGAGCTGGGGGGGGAAAGAAGAGATTGGAAAGCTGGAAGAGGTAGGTGAAAGGCTGGGCTCCTTCGTCTCCACCAAGACAGGGATGCCTTGTTGGTAAGCTCTGCACCTTCATCTTTTGGAGAGGAATACCTGAGATAGCATTTTGCTAGCACTGTTATCAGATATGAGCACTATTGCAGAAAGGGTGTTTATCAAAAACAATTCCAAATCTCATATAGAAAATAGAATCATAGAATCATCCAGGTTGGAAAACACCTCTAAGATCATCTAGTCCAGTCCCATCTGTCACCTTATTAGAAGTTTTCAACTTTGTGAAACTGTCTCAGTGAAAGTTGTTGGCAGGGCTCTTAAACAGGCAAGTGTTTGACTTTGATAGGCACCTTTCAATGTGACACAGATCCTACTCCCACTCCACCTAGGTCTCCCACAAAAAGTTATTTACAACAGAAGCCATTTTATATCTCATGGTATATCTCTACTTCCTTTGGCAGTGTGAGAAAAATCTCAATTAATTTTCTTCAGACAGGATCTTCTGCAAAGCTATTTTATTTGTGATTGGAATGGCGGAAGTCCTGTCAATTAAGAGTGCATTTTAGTAAACAAATCATAACCTTTTATTCCCTATTACCCGACGCCTGATCACCTCCCCTGTTTCCTCATTGACTGAGTACTACAGGTTCACAAGCTACCCAACACTCCTCTATACCATATATGTACAATTTTCCTTTCTTTCTTTTTTTTCTTTTTCCAACCCTTTAATTTCTCCTTTCTTATGTTTTGAGAATTTGTGATCTTTGTTTTACTATTCTCACACTGCTCATCCTATTTTTCTCAAGCTTCTACCTTGTTCTGGAACAGTGAGGGGCCTTCTACTGTCCACTTACCTACTTTGCATTTCTCCTTGTTATGACTCCACAACTACCTTTGAATACAGAAAACTAGTTCTCTACTGCAAAAACACAACTTAGTTTCTCACAGCAGCCTTTTCACACACTCACTCACAACGGAAGTCTGTACTCTCTCTATCTCCAAATCCTAACCCTAACTCTGAACTTTCTGTGAAACAAAACAATTTGTGGACTTTGACTGATTCCAAAGTGCTGCCCATACAGCAGGGCCCCACGTGCCCCAAGGCTCCAAGAGCCCTGCTGGCATATCATAGTGGGACTGGCTCTGGTCTGCACTCAGCTCACAACCACAAGATGTGTGCTGCTGTGTCCCCAACCCCAAAGGCACATCCTTTGAAAGTCCCTTCACAGTCACACTAACAATGGGAGTCTGTGTTTTCTCTCTCTCCAAACCCTAAGCCTAACTCTAGACAGTGCCCAGGTCCAACACACACCACACACAGCACTTCCATGAAATGCTGCTTGCAGTGGAAGCAATTTATTTAGTAGCCCTTGATTTCCTTTGGCAGCCTTTTAATGAAATTGCTCACAATGGGAGTCTGGACTTTCTCTGTCTCTCTCTAAACCCTAACCCTAGCCCTAGACATTGCCTAGATCCAAGAAACATTTCACCTAGTGCTCCCAAGAAAAATTGCTCACAACAGAATCTTTTGGTAGCCCTCCACTTGCTTTGGCAGCACTCTCACAACTTCAGTCACAAGGGGAGTCTGTGCTTCCTTTCTTTCCAAACGTAAGGACAGGGATAAGACAGCTCCCAGGTCAAACATTCATCCTAGCAAGAGCTCCCATGAAAAAGTGTTCCCATCTGAAGCATTTGGTAGCCCTCAACTTCCTTTGGCAGCCCTTTCACAACCTTAGTCCTAGAGAGAGTTTGACCTTTCTCTCTCAAAACCTTAATCCTAACCCTAGGCAGTGCCCTAGTCAACACCCTCTTCCAATACCCACCCCACCTAGGCTCCCATAAAATAGTGCTCACAACAGAAACCTCTTGATAGTCCTTGACCTTCTTTGGCAGAATTTTCACAAACCCACTCAAAAAGGGAATCTAGCTTAGAGCTTGGGGATATGATTTAGCGGAGGACTGTTAGTGTTAGCTCAGAGGTTGGACTCGATGATCTTGAGGTCTCTTCCAACCTAGAAATTCTGCGATTCTGTAAATATTAATTCGGAGAAGTTTTAGCATCTTCCCCATCTCAGTAGCACATATGAAGCAAGGAGTGTTGCCTACATATTCATTCTTAATCCATCGCTCTCTAATTTCTAATCCCATGTTTCACAACGAGGAGCAGCCCAACGATCAAGCGCAGCAAGGACCTGGGCCAGCACCCCGGAGCCCATGTGGGCACGCCTCGGGACGGAGCAGCCCACCTGACCCTGCGGGGACTCTGGAACGCCCCCCCACCGTGGCCCTCCCCTCCTCTGCTCGCTCTGCACTATGGCAGCTTCCACCGTCCCAAACTGCCCATGCTGTCTCTCTCCAGGTGCCCACACAGGTTCCGAGGGAGCCTTCAGACCGCCTCCCTGGTAAGGCAGCTTGTGCTGACGGGCCTGCTTCAGTGCCCCGCGTCTCTTGCTGGGGGAGCAAGCTCTCCTTTTCTGAGAAGAACTTGCTTCTTAGTTCCAACCTGAACCTTCCCTGGCAAGGCCTGACAACCACCACCATAAGAAAACAGATGTTTTACTAAGACACACTGAGAAAAGCAGGGATGGAAAGTCAGTTGTCGGGGTGGGAGTCTTCTTCCTGAGAGGAGTCCATTCTCCTGTCCACGTTGGCTTTCATGCGAGCTGCCAGGCGGGAGAACCTCCGTCCTGCTGATGTGCCCTCCAGGCTGTAGAGGTGCCCCAGTAAGGAGAGGCAGCGGGTCTGCTGAAGCATCCAGGCTAGCTTCTTCCTCCTGACACACAAGAGAAACTGCTGAGCCCAGAGGCGCGGCTGTAGAGCACCAAACCAGACTGGGCAGGGGAAAGTGGGGTGGCAGCTGAGACACGTACACCTCCTCAGAGGAAGGGAGCTGGTGCTGGAAGGGCTGCTGGCACGGAAGTGGGCAAATGAAGAAGTGCTGCCAGGGGCAGCCAACCGCTACAGAGGGTGTGCTGGCACTACAGCACGGGGGGGGGGGGGAAGTGATGCCAGGCACCAGCAGGAGAAGGACTATCGCAACTCTGAGCCTTCTCCTCATCACGCCCTTCCCCCCCCCCAACCTTAACCCAACCCCATCCCATCCCTTGAGGTCACTGCCTTCCTTCCCCTGTTAAGCCCGTCCTCCCTGTTCACATCTCTTCTCTGTTCCCAGCCACCCCAGCCTCATCCGAAACGTGCCAGCAGGTGCATCCCTCGGCACAAGCTGCTTTCTACGCAAAGGCCCAGGGACTGCACAGGGGGGCAGCGTGAGGCTGCACTGGCCCCTGTTTGACCCACATGTCGTGCCTTAATGCCTCGGTCCTGCTAATGAGCTATGGCACAGCTTAGGCGTGGCCTGAAGTCCAGGCAGGCCTGGGCCTGAATGCCTGGCACCAGAATACTCTTCCTTTCCCACGCTCTCCCTTCTGCTGCTTACCGAGCCTCTAGCAGAAGAGAGGGTGTTCTTCTGTTTGTGGCACAAAGAGCACCCTGAAACCTTTCCCACAGAGACTTGACAAAGGCTCCGGCGCATGTCTGAGGGAATCGCTTTTTCAGAAGGCTCAGCGCCTGCCTGGTCGTTTTCTTGGCCAGCCCCACGCGTCCTAGATTACAGCAGACCTGCACAGGAAGAGGAAGCCATGCAGACATGGACCGCTTTCCCAAGCCTCTCCTCCTGCAGAGGCTGCAGAAATGTATAAGGGGCTGGCCATAGCAGGGACACCCCCTGCAAGAAGGGCGTCACCCTGCCGCTTTACCTCCGCTTTGAGGCTGAAGAAGGTCACCTCCTCAAAGCAGTCTAACACAGTTGCTGTCTTCCCCATGGAGTTCCTCAGGACCTCCGCTTCGTTGAGCTTCATAAGGGCCTTTGAGCAAGCACACAGGCAGCAGGTGAGCATCGGTGCAGAGCCCCCAGCTAGCTCCACCCTTCCCTCTTGCCTCCTGTGGCACCTGCCTTAGGAGGGCCCGCATCTCCCCATGTGATCCCTGCCCTAGCACAGTGCCCTGTGGGCTCAGAGCTCAGGCACCAAGGGAGCCTTCAGACTGCCTCCCAGGTACTGCAGCTTGTGCTGACGGGCCTGCTTCAGTGCCCCGCGTCTCTTGCTGTGGGAGAGGCAAAGCGCAGGAAACAGTCCGGCTCTGCCCCCACTGTTTCTTTTGGGAGGCCCCTCAGCAGGCGTGTCCTGTTGCAGTGGACTCCAGGTGCAATGCGTGCTGGCAAGCAGGGTCACTCACCATGTAGCTGTTGGAGACGTGCAGGTAGGCAGCCGCACACTCCAGCAGGTAGTAGAAGGCTCGGGAAGCATTGCCTGTTGCCACATAGTGGCGAGCCAAAGGCATAAGCACTGATTCAATGACGGCTTCGCATTTGCAGGAACACTCGCCACCGTCCTTCTCTTTGGTCCTGCTGGGCTGCACACTTGTCCATTTGCCCTCTGGTGGAAACCGCTCTGACGCTCTGGTCAGAGGCAGGTTGCCAGGAAAAGAAGAGAGCAAAGAGCAGATGAGCATCACCTGAGATGACCCTGCTCTCCCTATGGGTAGCAACAAACCCCTATTTCCTGCTGTCTCATCCCAGCTCCCACCCCACAGCCAGCCTCCTCCTCCCAAAGCTGGAGTCCCAGCCAGCAGCCAAATGGCAGAGCTCCATCTGTCTCCTCTGGAGCTCGCTCGTTTCCACAATCATCAGAACCTTGTCTCCTCACCTGAACTCCTCCTCCGAGAAAGCCTGCTGCGGCTGCAGGGCATTTGCACTACCTGGGAAGAAGAGAGCGTGTCAAGGGACTCCCCACATAGCCCGGGCTAAGAGCTGCAGGCTTGCAAGGGTCCTGTCGAGCAGACCCAGGGCACAAGAGCTGCGGTGATCGTCCTTGTCCCCTGGCTTATCCCTGGTGTTGGGGACCCGGTGGGCCCCAGCCTGCATGGGCCTGGACTTCCAGAGGGAGGGGGCTCCGCTGCACGGCACACAGCCTACCTTCAGGGGTGTGAGTCCTGTCCTTCTTCAGGTGTTCTCCAGCGAGCACCAAGGCCTCCCAGCTGTGCCAGTCATCCTCGTCAGCAGAGCCCTGGCAGTTTTCCCCATCCTGGGGACTGGGGACGGCGAAGCGGTGGAAGGCCACAAAGTTCCCTCCGTGGCAGCTCCGGCATTTGTGCGCGTGCTTCTCCAGGAAGGCAGCACACTTGCGCTGCGTGCTGGCCCTCTGTCTCTTGGGCCACAGCTCGTAGGCTGCCTCCTGCAGCAGCGGGGCACAGAAGGCCAGAACGCCAGCCTGCTGCTCCGTGGTCTCCTTGCTTGTAGACGGCCTCTCCACCCCTGCAAGGCAATGGATGGTGGCCTCAGCCAGAGTGGTAGAGACATTCCCAACAGCCGCTGGGAATTTCCCTTTGCACAAAGCTGGTGGGGGAAGGCCTCCTTCAGCTACAGCGCTCCTGGGTCTACGTTACTGCCACCACTTACCGCTCCCTGCCTGCTGAGAGGTGGCCGGCCCCTCTCGAGCATCTTGGATGTCTCTGGGCACCCCTGTGTCCTTCAGCCACTTAAGGATGTTGTCGCTCACCAGCATGTCCAACAAATAATTCATCTGCTGCCTGGTGCAACTGGGAAGGATGTGAGCCAGCAGCTGGGTGGTAAACACTGGCCCTATGATGGCTGCAAACTTCAAAACCATCTGCTTCTGCAGCGTGATCCGGTCCAGCTCAGCCAGTGCAATATCTGTCAAGAAGAAGCAAATCGTCTCTCTCTTTTGTGTCCCGGAGCCTGAGCTTGGAGAGGCTGGACGGTTCCACCACAGGAAACAGGGTAGACTTTGGCCTCTCTTCCTCAGGATGGCACCTGGTGGGCAATTGGAGCCCAGGGGAATGTCTTCAAGATGGCTCCACTCCTCTTGCAACCACAGGCCACAAGGCCCAGGGATAAGAGCTCCTCCACCACGGATGGGGAGGGCACGATCCTGCGGGTACATGCGACCCGTGATGCGACCTACCGGAGCTGAACTAGGCTGATGCCCAGCAGCGCACACAGAGAGCAGAGAGCGCTTTCACCACCTCAGAGCTGGACTTGGAGCTCCCCACAACTGCTGTGGGCCTCACAGCCGGCCCACAGCCCGGAGGGGGACATCTGTGTCCTTAAGCACAGAGCTCTGTCTGCTCAGACCAGAGTCGCCTTCCTGGCAGGGCCCCCCAGGCTGAGAGGGTGCTTCTGCAGCATGCTGATGCCCAGCCCCTCTCTCACATGCACCCCAGGAAAGGACCCCAGCACAGCCACGAACTCAGCCCCTCACCTTTCAAGGCAGCCGGCAGCACGGTGGTCTCCAGGCTGACATCTGCTCTGACGGTGCAGACCCTGCCACTGTTATTCCCAGCACTGGAGCTTGAGGTGGCTGAGACAATGGATGAAGCCTCGACTGCAGAAGCTGGGAAGAGAGAGAGAGAGAGCATGAACGAGGTGGGGCAAGTCCAACCTGTCACGGTTGGGTGCGCTTCATGGCCCGCACCGAATGCGGTCAGTGAGCAGGGCAAACCGGTTTCCACTGCAATGGTTTTGTCTGCATTGCCCTTGCAACTCTTTTTCTGCCTTTGGACCAGCTGCCCAGCTGTACTGAACGAATATCCCGCAACAGAACGCAGCGGTTGCTACCTTTGACAGCGCTCCCTCCCACAGCCAGGGAAATTGCCAGTGATAATCCAAAAGGCAAAGCCCATGCAGGCTGTCCCCAGGGCAACAGCACTCTGCTTGGCATTGCTCTTGCAATTACTGCTCTTGCGTTACTGCCAAGCTCCTCAGTTCCCAGCGCCTTTGCGGGCATTTCTGGTTTTGGATTACACTTTCCCAGGTCTGACCCTCTCCTGCAGAAGGGCTTTCTTCTCGAGGGAGCTGGTGGCTTGCCAAGGTGACAGCAAGGTGTGCAGGAGCCCACACCTCAGCCAGATCAAGTTCTGTCCTGCTGCCAGATCGGACTCTGCCCAGACTCACTGGAAAGCCACAGGACACGGTCGTGTGTGTGTGTGTGTGTGGGGGGGGGTGACGTGCAACAGCATCTAGCCAGTCCGCAACAAGAGTGCTTACCGATCAAGCTCTCCCAGTTGTCCTCTACTATTTTGTCCTGCCTCCCAGTGCTGAACAAGAGCATGTTGTTGCGACGCAGGCAGCGCAGCAGTTCCTCACAGTAATATGGGATGCCAGAGCTTCTTTGGATCAGGAACCTGGGCAGGAGCAGACCCAGCAGTGACCAACACCAGGGAAGTATGGTGCAACACAGTTCTGATGGGCGGGTGGCGAGTCACTCAGGCCTCACAGGGTAACCAGCCTCTTTGTCACAGCTACGGCTCACTTCAGAAGGGGGCGGTCCTCCCACTGGCTTGGGCGTTTGGGACCCCTGACCCTACACTGTTTGCTGGAGTCCATGGGGAAATGGTCGTGGGCAATGTCCAAAGCACAACACAGCAAGCCTGATCTTCCCTGTCCTCAGGAGCCCAGATCTGCTCTGGCAGCTGGCTGGACCCCTGCTCCTGGGAATCCCTACTGCAGCCTGGCTACATTGGTCAAAGCCTTTTTCACACCTCAGCCACGCTGAGGCTTGGGTACCCATCTCCCTCTGCTCTCCTCTCTCCTCTTCTCTCCCTTTTCCTCCCTGCCTTGCCCTCCCTCCTCTGCAACAGCAAAGGGCTGTCACTGCCCACGTGCTGCGTCCTGGGAGCTGCCTATTTTTAGCTCACACCTGCTGTGGTGAGTCTTAAGGAGAAACCCAGGTCCTTGCTGGAGTCAAGGATGCTGCCAGAAGGCCCCGTGCTTCCTTTCCTGCGGGGCGACTTCCTTCCGTGGCAGCATAGGTCCAACCCCTCCGGAAGAGCTCCGTGGCCTGCAACATACCTTGCTAGATCCCTGGGGATGCTGACCACTCCAAGGTCCTGGCAGACTTTCTGCACCACAGCTGCAGGTTTCAGCTCTTCCAGATGAAGACAGCTGATTCTCTGGGACGTTGTGCTGTCTGCTGCAGCTTTGAAAAAGCTCTCCGTTCTCTCGTGGCCAGGAGCTAAGCTCATCACCATAAAGAGCGTGACGCTTTGGAGCACGGGCCACATGACAGTCCAGGAGGCAGGGTCGATGAAGTGGGCGTTGTCGATGACAAATATGCCAAATTCTCCTCCAAGGGTCTGAAAAAAGCAGATGGATCTGTTTGGAGTCTGGCGGATTCTCAAGCATCCTCTAGGGGAGGAGATGCAGCCTCTCTCTCCGGAGACGGAGAATACTCAGAAGTCTCTCCCCAGCCGCTTTCCTCTTCAGAAGCTTACTGGCTTTTCATTTCTGCGAGACTTTAAGGCCTCCTGGAACATCACTTGCCCTTCTGAAGAAGGGAGCTTGGGCAAAGGAATGCAGAAGGCGTCAATCCTCCTCCAGGGCACATACCCTCCAACTTAACAGGAGGCGAGCTACGACGAGGCATATGGGGAGGGTGTGAGAGGGGCTTCTGGGAGGAGGGGCTCCTGGGCCCTGAAGGGCGGTGACCCTGGCACATCGTCCTGCTGCCCACTCAGGCTGTTCTGATGTGGAGCCTGCAGCGGGCAGGGTTGTTTTCTTTCTCTGACCCAGGTAGAAGGAGGAACGCTCACCTTCTGTAGCACTTTCCTACAAGTCTTCTGCAACTCCCTTTTCCTTTGAAGGTCATGCATCTTGCAAACCTCGTCTGAGATGGCAAACTGGACAGGAAAGCAGAGTCAGAAAGAAACATCATCCTGGGACCAGGCATGCCTATCCACCAAGCTAGACGGCAGAGCAAAGCGCCTCTGCTTTTGCATGAGGTCAGCGCAAGCCTCTCTTCACTGGCCTTTCCAGGGCGCTGACCAAGACACCTGGCACATGCACAGGACATGAAGTCACCACAGACAAGGAGCCTCCCTGGACCCACGAATCAGAACGGGGTGCTATGAGCACTGCAACTCCCAGCCCAGCAGAACACCCAAACAACCACCAGACTACCTCAGGAGGCCTCCCTCTCGCTCTCACCTCGACGAGGAAAATGTTGTTGAGGAGGCAGTAACTGCTCTCTTCTATCGCCCCTTGGAGCTTGGCCTGCAGGGTGCGCTGCCGGTCCTTGCACGTTTCACCCGCCTGCAGTCCCAGGGCCCTGGCCACCAGCATACAGACGGCAGAGAAGGGCTGCCTCATGTTGGCCTTGGTCAGTTCCATGGTGACAACCCTGCGGTGCAAAAGCAAAAGGCAGTTGAGCTGCAGAAAAGGCCCCCAGTAGCCCACGCCTGCCAAGACAGGAGAGTTAGAGACTCACGCTGCCTGGTTCTTACTGCAAAGGAACGCAGGGTGCACAGTCCCGGGGGTGTGGGCGGAGGGCCAGGCACAGGGCAGAGGCATCGCAGTCTTCCACGAACGTCAGGGGACGGGCATGGGAAGGGGCTCAAAAAACCCACTTACCTGTGCCCAGTGGCCTGGCCCAGAAAGGCCAGCTCAGTAAGTAAGTGGCTCTTTCCAGAGCCCAGAATGCCTGCGTACGCCAGGATGCGCGGCTGTCCCAAAGTCTCATAGGCCTTCAAGCTGCGTTCAAAGAGGTCAATCTCCACCTCCCGACCTGTGAAGACCAACCAGGAAACAAGCTGTTGCAGCATGCTGAAAAGCAGGGCAGCATTCCCTTTTGCTGGCACGGCGGCTTCCCTCCACCACGTCAGCAAGCCTGCCTACACCCAGGCCTCCTTCCAAGCCCCTCATCTCAGAGCCGCCTGCCTGCTGGCCACACGGCGCAGCTCCTAGGAGCTCTTTCCCCTCCGCTTCTCCTCCCACAGGCAATGAGATTCAGCCAGCTGGACGCAGCTCCCCACACTGATCCAGCCCAAGACTGGAGGGCACACTTTGAGGCACTGCAGGCAGCTGCGCCCAAAAGGCATGCCAAACATCTCACTGCACCCTGAGCCCCAGAGCTCTTGCCAGCACCCTGTAGCTAAGGTGGCGTCTTCGGGCCTGTTGTGGTTTTGGCTGCGATACAGCTCCTTGTCTTCACAGGAGCTTGGAGTGTGCTGTGATGTGGTGGACTTGCCACCAAAGGAACGCCGAGAACACACTGAACTCTTGCCGAGCAGTGCTGGCACAGTGTCAAGGCCTCTGCAGTTTCTCATGCTGCCCCACCAGCCAGCAGGCTAGAGGAGGGAGGAAGGGAGCGAGCGGCTGTGTGGGGCTCAGCTGCCTACCGGGGTTAACCTCCAGCAAGGTGCACTGCTTTGGGCAAAGGGAAGCAGCTGGGGTTCTGAAGAGCGAGGACTTCTCTACCTACCCAGCAAGGGGCCATAGTCCGACCTCTTCTTGGTAAGACCCATGTCAAAGATGCTAGAAGCGGGAGAAGACAAAACATGAGTTTCACTTAGTTGTTCAGAAGCCAGGGAATATAGAGCCTGCTGTGTTAGGGGAGGAGACCCGCCGCAGGTAACTGCTTTTCTTTCCAGCAGCATGCTGTCCGGAGCATGCTCCCCGGCCAACGTTCGAGTGGACATGCCAGGACAGCTTCAAGCACGAAGAAGGCCAGCAGCCATGGCGGGACAGCAGAAGGTGTTGGGAGTCCCTCGCCAGAGGCCAAAACCAAAGAAAGCCCAGATGCGGCAAAGAAGCCAGGGTGTGCTGTTGGCTAGTAGACTGCTCTGCCACCCTGGACAAGCAAAAGAAGCCTCTTGGAAAGGAGGACCTGTGTCACTTAGTGGCTCAGGACACCAAGCACCTGGCACCTTTGGCTCAAGTCTTTTGATAGTTTTCAAGAGACAGCAACGTTAACATCCAAAAGGTCCTCCAACCCTGGCCCGGAGGGACAGCTGAGAACTGAGCAGGCAGACAGGAGGAAGAGTGGCCCAGTGGCCCACCTTTCCCCAAGGCGACATGACTGACCCAAAGCTTCCTGCGCAGAAGGAGCTGGGAAAAAATTCCTCCTTGCATCAGAATGACCTCTGCCTTAGCCTTGCACATAGTGGAGCAAACACAGGGCAGGGAGGGAGCCCAGCGGAAAGCCGCTTGGACAAAGCCTGCATGGCTAGCGTGCGTCTCCAAAGCCAGGACAACCTTCTGCACCCCACTGGCGTCACTCGCAGCTCTCTTAGCAGCAGGAGACACAAGGGCAGAAAGGCACAAAGCAGACCCATGCCAGGCCTTTGGATCTTCTTGGCCACAGGGAAGGGATGTCTGTGGGAGGCCAGGCTGGTCTCTTGCTGCACAGCTCCTCTTTACCGGTCAAGGTTGCACCCTTGGCTTCCCCTTGTGGCCCCATCCAGATGGCTCGGAAGACACTCACCACTTGTCGGTGATCCCCACATATTGATAGATAGCGCCGGGATCTGTAACACCTTTCAACTTTGTCTTCGGCAACTCCTTGAAGAGGTAACTGGGCAGGCGAGAGGCCTTGTAGGTGTCTTCATCACAGGACACCAGCCTGGGGTAGTGCACCATCAAGCGGGCACCCAAATTCACCTTATGGCCAATCACTGCCATGGAGAGAGAACACATTGACATGGTTAGGAAAGCAGCCTTGCCCCACCCTTTAAGGCCAAGGGCTACTTCCCCTTGTTGTCCATAGGTGCATGCCTAGTGCACTGCACCAATGAGCACACACAGCAAAGATCTTTTAATTAATTCATTATATAAATATATATATATTATATAATTAAATATTTTATTATATAACTCTGCAGAGTCAGGTGCTTGGCGATCTTCCGCAAAGCCAGCACACCTCTGACTTGAATCACCGTTACTTGTACACAGCAAACTTGTGAAAGCTATCTCTTTGGGTACTTCTGATTGGCTATTACAGCTCACCTAACTTATGTCTCCTGAGTTTGCACATTACAGAGAAAGAGTGGGGGCTGGGGAAGTGGGGACACATCAAATCCCACATTAGCATACGTTAGCATTTTGATGGGTACGATTTTTAATACGTTTATGACCCTTAATGAGCAAAAGGTTACTACAGATTAGTCTGGAGCTGTTGTTCTCCTCCTTGTTTTCACCTTTTGTCCCTTATCTCCCTGGCTGCTGCTAGCTCAAGGCTACCTGTCTCTCTGTTCCCTTATTCTCTCACCTAAAAGACTATACAAGCTATAGAAATACTACACAAGCTACAGGACTCTCTATATTCTTCAAGGTTTCCTTGTTTTTCCCAGCTTTGGGACTACACCCTCAGGCACAGGTCAACCCCGCAGCAGGGCAAGCTGACCCAGCGGGAACCGCAAGTCTCTGAGCCCATTCTCCCACCTCAGGTCGAGACCTGTGACATCTGGGCCGCTCTCGGCAGGCTGTAGCATATGTGCTTGCCCCAGCCTTCCCATCTCTTCATGATGGATGTGTGTGTGGCAGGTGTGCTTAAGCACACCCACGCCAGCCTCCCACTCTTCAGACTAAGGTGCGGTACCTGTATGTTCAGCCCTCTCCGGATGGCCACAGAGGCCGTAGAACATCGTCCCGCTGGTGACCCCAATAGACATTGCCCTGGCACACAGGGAGAGAAGTGCAAATTCAGTGGTGCCCCAGGCGCAGTCCTGCTCGCCCCGCTCTGCCACTTCCCACGTCTCCCCTTGGCACCAACCAGGGACACCTGCTGTCCCACAGCCGGTGTGTGCCTCGGGGACTTGGAGAGCTTGGGGCACCACACACAAGGGACGTGGGGAGGGTGCACGCAAGACGGCTTGGACCCTTCCCCTGAGGCCCGATGGCTGTGACCTGCAGCAGGCCACAGCCCCTCTCACTAGTGGAGGAAAGCAGGTGCTACCCACAGAGCACCTACAATGCCAGCGACTTTGAGATTAGGCCAGAGCCCTGTTCCTGGCAGGCTGTGCTTGGAGGGACTGCGCCTGGCTGCCGTGAGCTAAGCCCAGGGGCCACCTGCTGCCTCTCAGGGTGCTGCCTCAATCCTGCCAGGGACAAAGGAGGCCAAGCCAGGAGGCCACGTCTCTTGCTGGTCAGCCCCCTTGCGCTGTCCCAGGCAGCACGCATGCCCTGCAACACCGCCACACACTCACTCAAGTTTCCTCAATGATCTGGAGCACGTGCTGAAGATCTGAAGAGCGCTGTCCAAGGCACGGGTGCTCTCGTCATGCAGCTTTGCTCCAGACATTCCGAACACACAGAGGAATGTACAGCCCTGCAGAGGACAGATGCAACACATCTGGTTACAGTGCCTATGGCCAGCAGCTAATGCCGTTCCATTGCAGTCGCCAGGGAGACCAGTAGAGCTGCAGGTCAACACAAAGCCACAGAGGACTGATCCCACCAGCAAGGCAGAGCTGCTCCTCAGTCCCTCTCCACTAAACAGACACAGGCCACCCTCTGGGGGTGGGATTGCTCCCCCACGCTCACCTTATCAAACAGAAGGCTTTTGTTGATTTCACCCTTGTGAGGACTGATGATTGTTGAAATCATCCTGTTGGCATCACGGAGGCCCCTCTGAAGATCCAGTAACCCGGCCTCTGCAGAAAACTGCAGCTGGATAAAGAGGCTGGTGACTGGCCGTAGCTCAGACCACAGGTGCAGCGGCATATCCACGTCCAGCTGGAAGTGAAGAGCACGACAGCTTTGCCAGCCTGTTCTCCCGGCGGTTCCTCTGGGCCCGTGCCACGTACCGAGGGAGAGCAGGCATGTTGGCAATACCAGGTACTACTGGAGGAAGGGTAAGTCCCCTGCTCGGTGCCAATCGCAGGCCAGCCTGCGGCAGGCAGGTCATAGCAGAGTCATAGCACAAACGACAGAGGGGAATGTTCCAGCAACACTGCATCTTGTGGCAAGTACGGATGCGAGGGGCGACCCTCTGGCACATCCCAGGGACTTGAGCAGACTCGCCCCCTTGTCCTCGCCTCGTGCCCACAGCACGTCCAGAGCAAGAGTCATGGAAAAGACAGAGGCAAGTCCACCTCCTGCCACCCGTGCCTCTTTGAGGAGCAGCACAAAATGGGCAGTTGCCTGGCACGTGCAGCACCAGTAAGCCTGGCATCAGGTCCCCTGGGTTCCCGCCCCAGGGTGCTTTTTCTTCCATTTGTCTGTTTTCACGAGAGCTCCACCCATGCAATGCACACCTTCTTCTGCCCTCCCAAAATGCAGCCTCCAGCAGCAGCGGCCTTACCTTCCTGAGAGGAGCTGCTGGTATGTACTTCTGCATCTCTGCTGCCACTTTAGGACCATTGGACACGAGAAAAGCTGGCCTTAGGTGCCCTAAGGGAAGCAAACGCAGGCCTTCACTGGCAGGACGGGACTACAAGGGGGTTGAAAGACGGGGCTGGCACTGGGCAAAGCAGAGCAAAGATTCTTTGGCGTTTCCTCCTGCTCCCCTCTGCAGCTGCTTGGCCAGAGCCATCCCCTGGAAGGAGGGGATGGCAGCGACAGCCTCAGCTGAAGCACAGGAGGGACAAAGGCACGAATGCTGACTGAAAGGTGGAAGAGGGCAGGGGGAGTTCCTCCCTGGAACTCTGAAGCAGGCAGGCCCCATTTTTCCAGCCAGTCTCAGAACACGGTGAAGCAGGGACTCACCTATCCTTTCCAAACGCTGCATCTTCACGTGTTGCTCAAACTGGCCTGCAGCATCTTGGCGTTCTGATCCAGACATGTGCTCCATCCTCTGAACCTGCAGACACGCAGAACAAAAGTACTGCCGCTGGCCTCCCCAAGGAGCCCCGGGAGACACAGCCCGCCCCTCCACTCTCACTTTCCAGAGAAGGGCAGAACCTCTTGGTGCAGCAAGCCCACCTCTCTGGATTTTCAGCTGGGACAGAAGTGCCTCTTCAGAAGGACCAGAGCCACGCAGGCATCACCCAAGCATGCCCCAGCTCTCCAGGACAGCTGCGCGACCCACGGGGGACATTGCTGGTGGGGCCCACACCCTTCCTGTGCTTCCCTTGGCCAGTCACACCAAGCAAGCACTACCCAGAGCTACCCCTGAGGTGGAAGGGCAACTGCTTCAGCTCTCTACCAACCCTTACAGCTACAACTCTCTCCACGTCCAGCGCCTCAGCCTTCTGGCATCTGCCTCCTTCCCTCTCAGGTGCAGGTCTTCAGAGAGGCTCTAGAGGCCAACCTGTCCACCTACCTTCAGAACCCGTTTGCCACCAAGAAGCCTGGTCTGGATCTTTTCCTGCTCACACAGCTTCCAGCAGGTGGGCGAGACAATCACTTCACTTTTAACCGCAAGGTTTTGGGCGTTCATAACTTCCTCCAGGGCCTGGCTGCAGATGAAGTACTGCTGATGGTACCTGTCTCCAGCAGCCAGTACGGTCATTTGCCCTGCGGAGATCCCTGGGGAGAGAGCAAGAAGCAGCATTGACACCGGGGAGCAGAAGCAGTCAGCAGCACTGGAGAGTGCCAGGGCTGTGCACGTGGCACAGCTGACCCTGCAGCGCCCATACCTATCTTCAGGTGGAGCTTCTGACCCACGTGTGTGTCACGACTGCCATGCTTCTTCTGGATTTGTTGGCAACACTGCAGCACCAGGCTGATGGTCTGAGGCAGCTGAGCTTCTGATGCTCTCCACAGCACCAGCACAGCATCCCCTGGGGAAAGTGAGGGGAAGGGGAAGGCTCTCCTGCGGGACAGCAGCAAGTGGCCAGCCGGCGTGCAGAGGAGGACGGGCTTGTGGGAGGGCATCCTCCTGAAGGACAGCACCCTGGCCACAGGGACCCCTCCCCTCTGCCAGACCAGCCACAGCACCAGCCAGGGCAGCAGGGCAAGAGGGTGGGTGGCGGGGGGACCCTCTGCCCAGCACTCCTCCGCAGCTGCAGCAGCCCAGGGACACCACCGGAGGGATTGCTGCGTGGCCAGAGAGCTGCTCCATCAGGCCAGAGCACAGAGCAAGTGGCTCCCGCGGGAAACACTGCACAGCAGCAGGACATGGAAGCAGCCTCCTCCTAAGGACATACCTCCAAACTTCAGGATGTCTCCTCCGAAATCCAGCACAACTGTGGAGAAAGAAGGGAAGGCAGAGTTATGGGGCGCCTTCTTCCGGAATCCGTGGGGCAAGCCACCTGTAGCCACAGCCCTGGCCCCTGTACAGCGAGTTGGGAGGCCACACAAGCACAGTACGGTGCAAGCTGGAAGGCACCTCTGGAGAGTATCTGCTCCAGTCTCGCACCCCGTCTCCACTCAAGCCGAGCCACTCAGAGCCACCTGCCCGGGGCCACGTCCAGACGCCTGGTGAAGATCTCTGAGCGGGGACACTTGCAAATGCTGCCAAAGTGGTGGCCACCACATGCTCACGGTCAGAGACGTCCCCCAGGATAAGGGGCTCAGGAGGGCCACACACAGATGTCAGTGCGAGCCTCCCTAGGTCACTGGCACGCTGGCACTCACTGGATGCCCCCAGCCTGCCTGCGGTCCTAATGGCACCAAAGCGGTGTTCCATCGTGGAACTGCAACGGTCTCTCTGCAAGCACAGAGACAGATGCTGAGAAAGCAGGTGTCCCCTTGCTCATACGATCAGAGAATGATCTAGGCTGGAAAAGGCCTTCGAGATCATCAAGTCTGACCATCCACCTAGCCTACTGAGTCCCCATCACTAAACCATCTACCTTAGTGCCACGTCCACACATCTCTTAAATAGCTGCAGGGACTGGGACTCCATCGCTTAACTGGGCAGGCTGCTCCAGTGCTCAACCACAACCTCCTTGAAGAAATTCTTCCCAGTACCCAACCCAAGCACAGCCTGCCCCAAATCGAGAGCCTTTCCTCATGGCCTCTCTCTTGTCACCTGAGAAAAGAGACCGACTGCCTCTGCGCTGCAGCCTCCTTGCAGGGAGGTGGGAAGCGCAATGAGGTCTCCCCTCAGCCTCCTCTCCTCCAGACTAAACAACCACAATGCCCTCAGCTGCTCCTCGTAACTCTTGTTTTCTAAACCCTTCAGCAGCTTTGATGATCTTCTCTGTACACACGCAAGCAACTCAGACATCCTTCTCGTGGTCAGGGGCCCCGAACTGAATGCAATATTCGAGGTGTGGGCTCACCACTGCCGTGTCCAAGAGCTATCACTTCCCTAGCCCTGCTGGCCACACTAGTTCTCATGCAGGCCAGAATGCCATCGGCCTTTCTAGAGACCTGGGCACGCTGCTTGCACATGTTCAGCTGGCCGCCAAGCAGCAACCCCACATCCTTTTCTACTGGGCACATTTCCAGCCACTCTTCCCCCAGGCCTATGTGGCTGCATTAGGTTGCTGTGTGCCAAGCGCAGGACCCACCACTTAGCCTGGTTCAGTGGCATGTGACTGGACTTGGCCCAGCCTACCTCAGCAAAGCCTTCCCACCCTCAAGCCAGTCAACCGTCCCGCCTAACTTGGAATTGTCTGCAAACTTACTGATGGAGGGTGCATTCAATCCCCTCCTCCCTCCTGGTCACTGATGAAAATGTTAAACAAAAAAGGCCCTGGTAGAGTGCCCTGGAGAAGGCCACTGGTGTCCAGACACCAACTGGATTGAACCTGGATTGAACTCCGCTTGCTAGGACTCCTTAAGCCCAGCCGTCCAGCCACTTCTTTACCCAGCAAACAGTATGTCTGCCCAAGCCCTGAGCAGCCAGTCTCTCTGGGAGAATACTGTGGGCAGCAGTGTCAAACGCTTTATAAAAAGCCAGGCAGACAATGACCAGAGCCTCTCCCTCCTCTACCAAGTGGGTCACCTTGTCGTAGGAGATCAGGGTAGTCAGGAGGCACCTAGCCTTCAAAATCCCGCGCCAGCTGCTTCTGATCCCTCCATTGGAGGCATGTGCCATGTCACAGCACTCAGGATCACCTGCTCCGTAACCTGCCCTGATACTGACATCAGGCTGACGGGCCTGTAATTCCCTGCAAAGTCCTTCCAGCCCTTCCTGTTGCCTGGAGGCACGTCTGCCAGCCTGCAGTCCACTGGGGCCTCCCTCATCACAGTGGGCAGCAGAAGAGACCTGCTGCGCTCCTCTCTTGCCACGGGAGCCCCACGGCTCCCACTGTCCCCCCAGGCCACAGTGAGCTCCACAGCCCTTCCAAGGAGGCAGGAGCAGCTGGTGCAGCAAGGCTGCCTCTGCCCTCCGCAAGCAACCTCAGGGCCCCATATACAACAGCCTGGCAGCATGGCTCTTACCCTCCAAAACGTCGCTCATGTAGTCATTGAGTGTTTGTGCCAGCTCGTCAGCACCTCTGTCTGTGCCGCTCTGCTGGACACACTTCTCTGACAAAGAAGTGAAACCTGCAGGAAGAACAGGCAGAAATCAGGACATGTCTACGTGGGCCACAGGGCCTGGCAGCCAGTCCCATGCTGCCAAGCCTAAGCGCCTGTCAGTCGCTGCATCGCAAGAGAAGCCAATCCGTGCTCTCTTTAGCCATCACAGCAGGAGTCCTCAAGAGCGACAAGATAGCTGTGCCATCTACGGGCCAGGGCCCCCGAGGGCCTGGTGTGTCCCAATGGCTCGTTTCCGGGGAGGCTCTACCGTGCCCAACCCACCTGAAAAATCCGCTAAGAACAGCACTCCCACGATAAGCCTGGGGATCTGGCTGTCCCAGGTGAAGTCCTCAGAAAGAAGATCGGGGAGGAGCACGCTCCCGTTCTCCATCTCAGAGTACGGGTACTTCCCCTCCCAGGCAGATGCTATGGTCAGTGCCCTGTGGTACCGGGGTACCTCAGCAGAAGACAACCATGCCCAGCTGGGAGGGAGGAGATGAAGACCCCTCAGCACCGGACGATGCAGTGAGCCTGGGGCCTTCTTGAAGGACAGTTTGGTCTCTGCCACCATGGGTCATCACAATCACCTGGTTGTGATGTCATTCATAGGTCATCGCTTAGTGGCTGCCCTCCAGCAACATGGTGGGCTAACAGTGCCATCCTCCATAGATCAATGCCTGCTGAGCAGCAGCCGCTGTGACCCCGTACAAATGTATAGAGCTACTTCTTCCAATGAGGTTATTAAAAAAAAAAGAAAAAAAGTACAAATAGGATTAAGACTGGAAGAGGGTAAAGAACATTCATATATTCATGACAACATTCACCACCAGAACCTTCCAGAATGGTTGCTCAGTTCTTCTGTTCTGGGGGGGTGGTTAGGGGCTGGTGGCAGGGAATGCAGGCTGCTGGTCAGTTAAGTCAGCGGACCACTGACACAACCAGAATGAAGAATGCTAACACATAAATAAAATTCAGAAATTATTCTATTCTGGCTAGAAAAGTTGTTTCATGTTGCTCCATCCATCCAAGAGGAAAGGTTGAAAACAACAGTGGCAACGTGAAGTTTAAGAGAAGAAGAGATAAGGAGTGAAGGATGGAGGATGAGGATGGTAACATAAGCAGCAAACGGTGGTTAGTAATTAACCTCTTAGAAGATCACTAGAAAAGAGATATTTAAGTAGGAGATTTGTTTTGTTTTGAAAACACTGGCTTGTGCTTTTAAGGGTCACCGATTACCTGAACTGTTTGCAAGGTCACTGCTTGAAAACTGGAAAACTTGTTCAATAAAATTAACAATTCTGTATTTTGAAAATGGTATGGTTTAAATATTAAACTTCATAAATGTTCTCATTTGTGTATTACATTTATGAATCCAGTAGTTCTTAACTGAAAACAACCAAATGTTTTCAGTAAGGTTTAATAGCAAATAAATGCATTTCAACTTTCCAAACTCGTTTTTCAGCAATTTTAGCCTACTGTAATTCCAATTACTTGATTCAAATCATGCTTCAGTCTGGTGTAACAACAAAATCAAGTTTAACTTTCATTATTCCATTATTGCCTAACATTTTCCCAGAGTAAACGTAATTTAGATGGATATAAAAGACACCGCATGTAACCAGCACAAAAACAGTCACTTCATTTTAAATGTGCATAAAAAAAAAAAAAAAAAAAAAACAACAACAAACCACACAGAAACCCAAACACATGAATGGTTAACTTTTTGTTCCCTTTTTCTCAGACAAAACCTTTGTCTTACTTCGGAGAGCAATGTCTTGATATCTGAAGGAGCTCCCTCCTTGATGTCATCCATTCCTAGAGTCAAAACGATCAGTAATTCATCTACTCACAAGCATCTTTTCTGCTCTGCTTCCACAAATTATGTCTCATCTCAGAGCAGAGCCATGCTACTCTACCATGTTATTATACCTTCAGCTGGGATTTACATGGCTGGGATTGGTGTGCTTTTAGACCAGCAAAGATCATTCAATACATTTGTTTGACCTCCTGCGTGCTACAAACCACAGAGTTTCACCTCAACATTCCCACATCAACCCTGCAGCTCCCAGTTCAGCTATTTTATGGTTTATGATTATATATATTGTAACTATATATAGTTACAATTCCAAGGACAGCTTGCAACATAATTATTCAATTCAAATTACAAATAGGTTCTCGGGCCCCCATACTACCTCATTCAAGTTCCAGGTAGCTGGTCCATAATGCTGTATGATTCTTTCAGGAGGCCATTCATTCTCTCCCCATTCTTGGGCACTACGCCCAGCTAAGGAAGCATCAATAGATCGTTTTACTCTATTCAGATAAAAACAAACAAACAAAAAACTCTTTTCAGCTGGAATTAGCTCAAACCTTTCTTTACATAGAAAGAAAAATCTAGGAGCCTAACAGAATGACACCAGGCAGAATGACAACTCCCAGAGGGAAGCCCTACAGTGACAGCGAGTCAGAACAGATGATCTGTGGCCACCCCAGGGACAGACTCAAATGCCATGACCTGCGACTGAAAGTGACCGCCAGAACTGGGATGATGGACGCATAGAATGCTTGCCTTTAAGACAAGAGACCGGAAGGATGGGCAGTGCAAACCCCTTAAGAATAACGCTTCAGAAATGAATTCCCCAGCCTGAGCTCCTGGTGAAGCCCAGATGACTTCCACAACAGTGACGATGGAAACAGACACAATCTGAAACCAAATATGCACAAGACCCAAAACGCATCTGCTCTTTAAGCTGTGACTGCAAGACAAGAAGTGCTTGGATCAGCCCTGTGATCACAGAATCACAGAACTGATGACGAAACAAGCATTTAGGACCTTTAGTGTGGCTACCAAGTTGCCCATCTAATCTGTCCAGTGGAAGAAGGCGATGAGGATATCAAAACCTGAGGAGCGCGTAACACATAATGATCATATCAGGAAACATTCGATACAAAAAAAAGTTACACGCACGGAAGAAGTGATCCCTTTAAGCTCCTACTGCAAGACAAGAGGTGCTCAGCTCCCAGTTGAACATCAGCGTTATTCCGATGAGGTCAAGTGTTCAATACCCTCAGGATGGCTTCCCCAGGGCCTGCCGAGCACCAAGAGCAACAGCACAGCACAGACAACAAGCTGGGACTGCCCTGCCTGGCACGTGTTCACGCTGTACGTGACAGAACTCCCCACACATCATCTCTGCCTGACCTGATCAATCCTGAAAGGCCTCATCCGCTGCAATGACTTACAAGCACAGACCCTTGCCCTATGGGTCCATTCACAACCCCAACTCAAACATAGCACTTGCCCCCCCAGCTTAGCTTGGGAATGCTGGGAGGCAGGTTCCATCCTCATCAAGGAACACAAAGGCTAGCCAGGACACTGCTTCAAGCCTAAGGCTCCTCTTCACCTGCAGAAATAAAGTGCCATCAGGCACCAGCACGCCAGCCAAACTTCTTCCAGGGAAGCACCCTCCTCAGAAACAAAACAGTAGTCAACTGACCTGCTCTGCTACTGAAATCAGATAGACACCCCCTAGACAACTCCCTGCCTCCCCCTGCCAACACACAAGATTTGCCCCTGAACTTAATTCTCAGGGCTCAGAATCCATCCTCAGTGTGGACCACAGAGACCAGCTAGGATGTTCCCAGTACCTTCTTCATCCCTGGAAAAGAGGAGTCACCCAGAGGTGGACCAATAGACTACCAAACCAAAAACAATGCCCGTTTTCCAACTTTTCTCCACTCACCTTCCCAACCCACACCCAGCGCTTCCATTCACTGTGCCAAGCCAAGCCCACGGGGCTTAGATCAAGGAGAAAGAACAGACAAACGTGACAATCCATAAAACGGTCTATACCCACTCCTCTTCTTTCATCCCCTACCGCAAGAGCCAAGAAGCCCCAGACCCGTGTTCCCCAGCCCAGTATCACCGCTTCGCCCACCTAACACCCCAAAGAGATGCATCTCCAGCATTTCAGGAACTAGAACTGCTGACGTCTGGCGCGCCTCAGAAACGTGGCAGGAGACGTACTCTGCTGTCGCAAGGTAGCTTGCCCAACAGGCAAAGCAGACTAACACAGTCCACTGACCAACTCAGGGCCCACACTGCTGTCCACTCACCCTCGTGCTTCGTTCAAGTTTCCGTGCCCATGCCCTGGGCTACAAGAAACAAAGAGAGAAGGTCATGCCCACGATGGACACGCAAACAGTACAGCTTCTTGCAGAGGACTCAAACACAGAGACCAGAGCCAGAAAAAAAAAAAAACACACCCTTGAGTCCACAAATGCCAAAAAGCCATGAATGCACAGCAGTCCCAGCAGGGGTAATTACAGACTTATCCTTTACAGATGAAAAAGGTGACCCTGCTCAGTCTCTTCGTACTACTGCGCTTATGCAGTCGAGCCCCTTGCAATGCGTGCTGAAGCTCTTTGTGAATCCTCTGGACAGTGACACAAATGGCTTGATATACCTAAAGATTGAAATGTAACGCCAAAAAAAGGAACCGTACCCCATGATTTCCCAAAAACAAGTTAGCCAGCAACCCCTCCTAAGCATCCCTCTTCTAAGTGAATTCCAAGCTCTTAAAATCTAGAAGGATGCAAGGTCTAAAGACTCAACAGCCAGCAAAACCACAGGCAAAAGCTGCAGAAATATAACAAACTGTCCCTAACCCTGAACAAGATTACACCTTACATGCCTACTGCTGCTGGTTTCAGATACATGCTTACACAGGGAGCTTCGACAATACCTTTCTCCTAAACCCTGCTCCCTCACTTTGCCACCAAGGTTGTAACTTTGATAGTATTTGACATACAGGCAAAGACTCACAGTAAGCCCCGTAATCCTGCAAAAATCCTGAGGGACCCAGAACCACTAAGCAAACACACAAACTAACATTATTGTCCTATCCATGAACATGCCATAAAAATGACTCACCTGAGAAAGAACTGCATGCAATAAAGGCACCTACTACAGTGCAAGTCACGAGTATCACTCTATACTTGTTCTATTCTGCTAAGATCACAGATCTTTGGTCTGACTTTCTGCGGCCCTTGTTACATTGTCACAGCAACACACAGGCAGGAAAACATTGCTACATACAGTAACAAAAGACTGAGTCATAAGAAGAACCTAGGATAAAAAATGAAACCGCACACTATCTTAGTTCAGCACTACATTCTATATGCATGCTTTCAGCCTGAAATCATCAATAAGAGACGATAACCTCTAAGACTGAAAACAAGACAAATTCTACTTAGTTCTCTGAATGCAAGGCTGATGCAGCAAGTCATCAGCTGGAAGGAACCCAAGCAGAGGATTCAAGATGTTCCATTCCAACATTGAAACTTACCTTTCCAAAGCCGCTTGTCAAGCAGAGCATAGTTTCCCATTTGTTGAACAGGCAGGCCTAGCCAAATTTCAACCCTAAACTTCCAGGGAATCTCTACTGCTCCCAGCGTACATATTACTTCCGTACTCACCTGCAGGTCTTACCTGTGAAAACAAAGTTCCAACTTTCTTCCCTTCTACAATATCTGTGATGACATGACCCGAGATTTTCGGGTGGACTCCATTTGCAATCACTACAGAGGTGCCTCCTCGCAGGGCCCACAAAGCTGCTGTCACCTACAGTGAAGGAGAGAGCCAGTTCCCAAAAATGCACTTGTTAGTTGAATCCCCATCCTCAACAAGAATTCTTATGTTGGAAGAAGCCCTTAAGACCATCAAGTCCAAGCATCAACCTAATGCTACCACTAAATCATATCCCTAAGTGCTATGTCCACACGTCTCTTGAATACTTCTAAGGATGGGGACTCTACCACTTCCCCGGGCAGCCTGTTCTAATGCCTAACCACCCCTTCCATGAAGAAATGCTTATTTAGTACCCAGATATCTAGTGCTGCTCAATAGAGTTGTTCCTCCCTAGGGGTAGGGCTTGGCATTTCCCTCTCCTGAACTTCAAAAGGTTCCTGCCTGCCCCTATCTGCAGCCTGTCAAGGTTCCTCTGAATGCACCGCCCCCACCCCGCACAAGGGCCATTTCCACAGAAGCCACCAACCACCCGCCGCCTCGCCCCCTCCCTATCCAGCCCACCGTGGCGCGCCACCGACCACCAACCTCGTTGCGCCACCCCTCCTCGGCGTCCCGGCCTGCCCCGACAGCTTCTGCCCATGGCGCCGGCAAGCCCTGCATGCTGCTTCTGCCCTGGCTTCCTCCAAGCCAATCACACAGTGCTTCCGCCCTGATTGAAGACAGGCCCTGACATCACTTCCGCCCCAGGTTCCCAGCCAAGCACGGCGTGTCCCCACAGACACAGCAGAGCAAACACACAAACTAACATTGACATCCTACGCATCAGTCCGTCCGTAGACTCTGACCCACCTAAAGAGCCCTGCAACTGACTGAAGGAAAAACAAAGCACTTACCCCAAAGAGCAGCCCAGGCAGAAGGAGCTCTCTGATGGCATACCTGGGGCTCATATACCGTTTGGCCGCGCCCAGCACCCAAGCCCAATCACCTGGGAAAGGGAAGGGGCAAAGCACAAGAAAGTAGAAGGAGAGCAGAAGGAGCAGCAGCTGTTGTGCTGTGGGCCTTTTTTTTTTTTTTTTTAAGTCTGATGGCACAATTTTGTGCAGCGCTGCCTGGGCACACATTTCAGATAGAGCTAATGAGCAGCTGAGGTAAAGGAGCTGGGAAGAGAGAGGTGTTGCAGCAGGTATGCTGTGGCTGTGAGGTGCCTCAGGGTGTGCTTTTTCTCTTGTTTCTACAGGTGCTTCTTTAGGCAGCTTGGAGTCTATGGATTTCTAGATTTTAAGTGCTTGGAATTCACTTAATAGAGGGATATTTAGCAGAGGTTGCTGGATCACTGGTTTTAGGGATGGTGGGATACACTTCTGGTTTTGAGTTATATTTTAATCACTTGTGTAACTCTCCAGAGAACTAAAAACAGCTTGATTACATGCTCCAAGAGGCTTGTCCACGTAGGCACAGTATTACTAAGAGACTGAGCAGGGTCGTATCAGAGTTACCTTTTTTCATCTGTAAAGGGTCTGTGATTACCCCTGCCGGGCTGCTGTGTGTGCGTGGCTTTTTGGCATCTGTGGAGCTCAGTCGCTTTTGTGTGTGTATGTTCTTACTTTTTGTGGGTTTTTGTTTGTTTGTTTGTTTGTTTGTTGTTGTTGTTTTTGAGAGGCAAATAGTGCGTGTGCTGAGCGTGGTTGGCAGGAGGAGGTGGGGAGCTGTCTGGCAGGGAAGCTGTTCAGGACTGGTAGGTTTGGTTTCTAGGAGCATGCGGCATCCTTCCTGTGTGATGCGACTGATTCTTGGGCAGGAACGTTCCAGCTCGTGTGTCTTAAATAACGTAGCTTGTGTAGTGTGTGTTGTGTGGCCTGGGCAGAGTTTGCTTTGGCGCTGTGAGCCAAGAATCTCAGTTAAAGCTGGTGAGCAGCTGGAGTAACAGAGCTGGGAAGAGAGAGTATTGCAGCAGGTACACTCTGGCTGTGAGGTGCCTCAGGGTGTGCTTCTCTCTTGTCTCTGCAGGTGCTTCGTGCAGTCTTGGACAGGGAAGGGAAATCCCCATGTCACGGAGCAGTGAGGGAAGGTGAGAGTGTTTTCAGCCTGGTCATCCCTTATCCAAAGCGAACGGAAGACACTCAGGTGTTTCCCTCAGGGTCTGAGGTGAGGCTGTTTGGGATAGAGGAGCAGTGTGGCAGGTGGTTGTTTGCAAGCACAGTGGTCATTTTGTCCTTTTGTGTTCCCAGGTGGCATGGGTGATGCTGTCTACTCCTTCTGAGCTTGGACTTAATTTCCAGGTACAGAGGCAAGTGGACTGCTGTTTTGAAAGGATACAATTAAAGATGGAGTCGCTTGTGTTGATGAGGGATGAGTGCTAACGCTGGCAGCTGAAAGTTTATCTTCTGGCTGTGTTTTCCTTTGTTCAGGCTGAAACTCAGTGTGCAGTCCAGGACGTCATGACCTGAGCTGCCTCTGGAGTGACTCTGGTGAGTGATGAACAGAGGTAGCAGTTGTTTTTGGGGTGCGGTTGTCACTGCAGTTATTTTCCTACATCCAATAGAGTAAAATTCCAGTTTGCCTTTTAGAGGTGCTTTAAGTGGCTTAAGAGAACAGGTGGAAGCATCTGCCACGTGGGGCAGGTAAGAGGCTGAGGTTAAGGAGGGGATGAGAGTAACTGTCCAAAGGCTGCTGTGGGTTTTGCTGCTGTGGTTGCTTTCTCCTCTGTTTATCAGGTGCCACAGGCAAGGTGGGCTGTGATAGCCCTTAGAACAGGAGCAAAGCAGGTCTCTGGAATGCTGCGTTGTTCCTGAGAAAGGTGTTGTAGAGGAAAAAGGTTGTCTTGCGTGGCGGTTCCTGATGGCGGTCTTCTTCCGTAGGGGAAGAGGTGCCTGAAGCCCCATGCTGTGTAGCCTGAGCACACCTCATTGAGGATGAAGCCTGCTTTCCAGCAGTTCCCAAAACTGTGTTGAGGCTGAAATGCTGTGTCTGTGTTTGGGTTGGGTTTCAAGTTTTCATGCTGTGTTAGGGATGGGTTTCAAGTCAGTGCAGCGGAGGGCCAGGACCCAGTGTCCTGTAGCGTGTTTTGACCCGTCAGCATGGCCTTTTGGCTCTCAGATAGCCTACTCAAGTATGTGATTTTTCCTGCAAGTGATAAAGTGATATTATTACATTGAATTGTTTTTCTTTGGCATGTTGTGCTTTTTTTTTTTTTCTTTTTTCTTTTTTTTTTTAATGCTCCTGGATTTTTCTTTCTATGTAAAGAAAGGTTTGAGCTAATTTCAGTTGAAAAAAATCCAGTTACTTGCTTGGTCATATTGTCCTTTCAAGATTAAAAGCTGCAGCCTAAGCATGCGGAACGTTGCTTCTAGAAACAGCCCGATTCTCTTGTCTGCACTCTGCTTGCTGTTGAGCTAAATCAGATTAAAAACAAACAAACAAACAAAAACACGCCAGCTGCTGCTTCTCCTTCTGCTCTCTTTCTACTTTCTTGTGCTTTGCCCCTTCCCTTTCCCAGGTGATTGGGCTTGGGTGCTGGGCGCGGCCAAACGGTATATGAGCCCCAGGTATGCCATCAGAGAGCTCCTTCTGCCTGGGCTGCTCTTTGGGGTAAGTGCTTTGTTTTTCCTTCAGTCAGTTGCAGGGCTCTTTAGGTGGGTCAGAGTCTACGGACGGACTGATGCGTTTCCAAGTAGAGAGCGGTACGCACGTCTTTTTGAGGTGACAGCTAGTAGGATCTGTTAGAACAAACTAATGTAGTACTAGGTGCCTTTATTGCATGCAGTTCTTTCTCAGGTGAGTCACTGTTACGGCATGTTTACGGGTAGGATGTCAATGTTAGTTTGTGTGTTTGCTCTGCTGTGTCTGTGGGGACACGCCGTGCTTGGCTGGGAACCTGGGGCGGAAGTGATGTCAGGGCCTGTCTTCAATCAGGGCGGAAGCACTGTGTGATTGGCTTGGAGGAAGCCAGGGCAGAAGCAGCATGCAGGGCTTGCCGGCGCCATGGGCAGAAGCTGTCGGGGCAGGCCGGGACGCCGAGGAGGGGTGGCGCAACGAGGTTGGTGGTCGGTGGCGCGCCACGGTGGGCTGGATAGGGAGGGGGCGAGGCGGCGGGTGGTTGGTGGCTTCTGTGGAAATGGCCCTTGTGCGGGGTGGGGGCGGTGCATTCAGAGGAACCTTGACAGGCTGCAGATAGGGGCAGGCAGGAACCTTTTGAAGTTCAGGAGAGGGAAATGCCAAGCCCTACCCCTAGGGAGGAACAACTCTATTGAGCAGCACTAGATATCTGGGTACTAAATAAGCATTTCTTCATGGAAGGGGTGGTTAGGCATTAGAACAGGCTGCCCGGGGAAGTGGTAGAGTCCCCATCCTTAGAAGTATTCAAGAGACGTGTGGACATAGCACTTAGGGATATGATTTAGTGGTAGCATTAGGTTGATGCTTGGACTTGATGGTCTTAAGGGCTTCTTCCAACATAAGAATTCTTGTTGAGGATGGGGATTCAACTAACAAGTGCATTTTTGGGAACTGGCTCTCTCCTTCACTGTAGGTGACAGCAGCTTTGTGGGCCCTGCGAGGAGGCACCTCTGTAGTGATTGCAAATGGAGTCCACCCGAAAATCTCGGGTCATGTCATCACAGATATTGTAGAAGGGAAGAAAGTTGGAACTTTGTTTTCACAGGTAAGACCTGCAGGTGAGTACGGAAGTAATATGTACGCTGGGAGCAGTAGAGATTCCCTGGAAGTTTAGGGTTGAAATTTGGCTAGGCCTGCCTGTTCAACAAATGGGAAACTATGCTCTGCTTGACAAGCGGCTTTGGAAAGGTAAGTTTCAATGTTGGAATGGAACATCTTGAATCCTCTGCTTGGGTTCCTTCCAGCTGATGACTTGCTGCATCAGCCTTGCATTCAGAGAACTAAGTAGAATTTGTCTTGTTTTCAGTCTTAGAGGTTATCGTCTCTTATTGATGATTTCAGGCTGAAAGCATGCATATAGAATGTAGTGCTGAACTAAGATAGTGTGCGGTTTCATTTTTTATCCTAGGTTCTTCTTATGACTCAGTCTTTTGTTACTGTATGTAGCAATGTTTTCCTGCCTGTGTGTTGCTGTGACAATGTAACAAGGGCCGCAGAAAGTCAGACCAAAGATCTGTGATCTTAGCAGAATAGAACAAGTATAGAGTGATACTCGTGACTTGCACTGTAGTAGGTGCCTTTATTGCATGCAGTTCTTTCTCAGGTGAGTCATTTTTATGGCATGTTCATGGATAGGACAATAATGTTAGTTTGTGTGTTTGCTTAGTGGTTCTGGGTCCCTCAGGATTTTTGCAGGATTACGGGGCTTACTGTGAGTCTTTGCCTGTATGTCAAATACTATCAAAGTTACAACCTTGGTGGCAAAGTGAGGGAGCAGGGTTTAGGAGAAAGGTATTGTCGAAGCTCCCTGTGTAAGCATGTATCTGAAACCAGCAGCAGTAGGCATGTAAGGTGTAATCTTGTTCAGGGTTAGGGACAGTTTGTTATATTTCTGCAGCTTTTGCCTGTGGTTTTGCTGGCTGTTGAGTCTTTAGACCTTGCATCCTTCTAGATTTTAAGAGCTTGGAATTCACTTAGAAGAGGGATGCTTAGGAGGGGTTGCTGGCTAACTTGTTTTTGGGAAATCATGGGGTACGGTTCCTTTTTTTGGCGTTACATTTCAATCTTTAGGTATATCAAGCCATTTGTGTCACTGTCCAGAGGATTCACAAAGAGCTTCAGCACGCATTGCAAGGGGCTCGACTGCATAAGCGCAGTAGTACGAAGAGACTGAGCAGGGTCACCTTTTTCATCTGTAAAGGATAAGTCTGTAATTACCCCTGCTGGGACTGCTGTGCATTCATGGCTTTTTGGCATTTGTGGACTCGAGGGTGTGTTTTTTTTTTTCTGGCTCTGGTCTCTGTGTTTGAGTCCTCTGCAAGAAGCTGTACTGTTTGCGTGTCCATCGTGGGCATGACCTTCTCTCTTTGTTTCTTGTAGCCCAGGGCATGGGCACGGAAACTTGAACGAAGCACGAGGGTGAGTGGACAGCAGTGTGGGCCCTGAGTTGGTCAGTGGACTGTGTTAGTCTGCTTTGCCTGTTGGGCAAACTACCTTGCGACAGCAGAGTACGTCTCCTGCCACGTTTCTGAGGCGCGCCAGACGTCAGCAGTTCTAGTTCCTGAAATGCTGGAGATGCATCTCTTTGGGGTGTTAGGTGGGCGAAGCGGTGATACTGGGCTGGGGAACATGGGTCTGGGGCTTCTTGGCTCTTGCGGTAGGGGATGAAAGAAGAGGAGTGGGTATAGACCGTTTTATGGATTGTCACGTTTGTCTGTCCTTTCTCCTTGATCTAAGCCCCGCGGGCTTGGCTTGGCACAGTGAATGGAAGCGCTGGGTGTGGGTTGGGAAGGTGAGTGGAGAAAAGTTGGAAAACGGGCATTGTTTTTGGTTTGGTAGTCTATTGGTCCACCTCTAGGTGACTCCTCTTTTCCAGGGATGAAGAAGGTACTGGGAACATCCTAGCTGGTCTCTGTGGTCCACATTGAGGATGGATGCTGAGCCCTGAGAATTAAGTTCAGGGGCAAATCTTGTGTGTTGGCAGGGGGAGGCAGGGAGTTGTCTAGGGGGTGTCTATCTGATTTCAGTAGCAGAGCAGGTCAGTTGACTACTGTTTTGTTTCTGAGGAGGGTGCTTCCCTGGAAGAAGTTTGGCTGGCGTGCTGGTGCCTGATGGCACTTTATTTCTGCAGGTGAAGAGGAGCCTTAGGCTTGAAGCAGTGTCCTGGCTAGCCTTTGTGTTCCTTGATGAGGATGGAACCTGCCTCCCAGCATTCCCAAGCTAAGCTGGGGGGGCAAGTGCTATGTTTGAGTTGGGGTTGTGAATGGACCCATAGGGCAAGGGTCTGTGCTTGTAAGTCATTGCAGCGGATGGGGCCTTTCAGGATTGATCAGGTCAGGCAGAGATGATGTGTGGGGAGTTCTGTCACGTACAGCGTGAACACGTGCCAGGCAGGGCAGTCCCAACTTGTTGTCTGTGCTGTGCTGTTGCTCTTGGTGCTCGGCAGGCCCTGGGGAAGCCATCCTGAGGGTATTGAACACTTGACCTCATCGGAATAACGCTGATGTTCAACTGGGAGCTGAGCACCTCTTGTCTTGCAGTAGGAGCTTAAAGGGATCACTTCTTCCGTGCATGTAACTTTTATTTTGTATCGAATGTTTCCTGATATGATCATTATGTGTTACGCGCTCCTCAGGTTTTGATATCCTCATCGCCTTCTTCCACTGGACAGATTAGATGGGCAACTTGGTAGCCACACTAAAGGTCCTAAATGCTTGTTTCGTCATCAGTTCTGTGATTCTGTGATCATAGGGCTGATCCAAGCACTTCTTGTCTTGCAGTCACAGCTTAAAGAGCAGATGCGTTTTGGGTCTTGTGCATATTTGGTTTCAGATTGTGTCTGTTTCCATCGTCACTGTTGTGGAAGTCATCTGGGCTTCAGCAGGAGCTCAGGCTTGGGAATTCATTTCTGAAGCGTTATTCTTAAGGGGTTTGCACTGCCCATCCTTCCGGTCTCTTGTCTTAAAGGCAAGCATTCTATGCGTCCATCATCCCAGTTCTGGCGGTCACTTTCAGTCGCAGGTCATGGCATTTGAGTCTGTCCCTGGGGTGGCCACAGATCATCTGTTCTGACTCGCTGTCACTGTAGGGCTTCCCTCTGGGAGTTGTCATTCTGCCTGGTGTCATTCTGTTACGCTCCTAGATTTTTCTTTCTATGTAAAGAAAGGTTTGAGCTAATTCCAGCTGAAAAGAGTTTTTTGTTTGTTTGTTTTTATCTGAATAGAGTAAAACGATCTATTGATGCTTCCTTAGCTGGGCGTAGTGCCCAAGAATGGGGAGAGAATGAATGGCCTCCTGAAAGAATCATACAGCATTATGGACCAGCTACCTGGAACTTGAATGAGGTAGTATGGGGGCCCGAGAACCTATTTGTAATTTGAATTGAATAATTATGTTGCAAGCTGTCCTTGGAATTGTAACTACATATAGTTACAATATATATAATCATAAACCATAAAATAGCTGAACTGGGAGCTGCAGGGTTGATGTGGGAATGTTGAGGTGAAACTCTGTGGTTTGTAGCACGCAGGAGGTCAAACAAATGTATTGAATGATCTTTGCTGGTCTAAAAGCACACCAATCCCAGCCATGTAAATCCCAGCTGAAGGTATAATAACATGGTAGAGTAGCATGGCTCTGCTCTGAGATGAGACATAATTTGTGGAAGCAGAGCAGAAAAGATGCTTGTGAGTAGATGAATTACTGATCGTTTTGACTCTAGGAATGGATGACTTCAAGGAGGGAGCTCCTTCAGATATCAAGACATTGCTCTCCGAAGTAAGACAAAGGTTTTGTCTGAGAAAAAGGGAACAAAAAGTTAACCATTCATGTGTTTGGGTTTCAGTGTGGTTTGTTGGTGTTTTTTTTTTTTTTTTTTTTATGCACATTTAAAATGAAGTGACTGTTTTTGTGCTGGTTACATGCGGTGTCTTTTATATCCATTTAAATTACGTTTACTCTGGGAAAATGTTAGGCAATAATGGAATAATGAAAGGTAAACTTGATTTTGTTGTTACACCAGACTGAAGCATGATTTGAATCAAGTAATTGGAATTACAGTAGGCTAAAATTGCTGAAAAACGAGTTTGGAAAGTTGAAATGCATTTATTTGCTATTAAACCTTAATTAAAACATTTGGTTGTTTTCAGTTAAGAACTACTGGATTCATAAATGTAATACACAAATGAGAACATTTATGAAGTTTAATATTTAAACCATACCATTTTTGTGAGGAATGTTTTAACAATTCGTGTCCATAAAGAACAATTCTGTTTGAATCCTGTCTGCCTCTGGGCCCTGCACTGGCAATTTAATTCTTGAACCACAGATGCAGTGTGTCCCAGTCTCCCCCTCATTCTAGTCAATTTATCACTTCTTAAATTTATGAACCTGTTTGCTTTTGTTATTCCGGACTTCTATTTCTAACACTGCTATAGATGTGTCTGTGAATGGCTGGGGAAGAATGTTTTAATTACTCATGTGTCTGGGAGTTTCAGAACAACTGATAACAATTAGTGACTGTTATGGGATACTATGTGGATCTTTGGTATCTGGTTAGGGGGGGCCGAGAGATAAAGAGGAAGGAGAAAGAAGCTGAAGGACGGCTGGGAGACAAGACTTGAAGAGGATGTTCTATAAACTTGGCATGGTGCCCAGTAAGTACAAAGGGGGAGAGGAAGACTACGAGCCTTCAGCATGAAAGACCCCCAGAAGAGACCCCAGAGGAGACTGCGCATGCTCCAGTAGGAGGGACTGCACCCCGGAAGCTAATTTTAATAATCTATTTTTTTTAGAAGTAGTAATGAATATGTATTAGTCTAGGAGCATAAAAATCAGCTGCTTGATGTAACTGGTGTGTGTCCTGGTGGAGCGGAGACTCCCGGTGCACCCAGCGCTGTTTCCTTACCTCTATTCCTTTATATTCTTTCAATAAATCCTATTTTTTTTATGTAATCCTAATTTGAATCCTGAGCCATTTATAACAATTTGGGGGCTCGTCCGGGATGGCTATAGTTCCTGAATTCTGATTTAATCTAGGAGAGGCACCCCACCATTTGGTGGCTCCTGTTTGAGTCAGATCGGGACTAATGCCATCCTGAACCTGAATAAAGGTAAGCAAAGAATTTGATTTTTTTTGAGCTCCCTTGCCGGCTGTTTTTTGCCCGTAATTCTGTGCGCGAAGATCCGGACGAAGACGACAGGGTCGTTTGGATACCGTTCAGTTGGATTCCGGTGTCCGGAATCGAACCGGATGAAGACGACAGTTGTTTGGATACCGTCTGGTTCAATCCCAGACAAAGACAGCAGAGATGCTTGTGGATACTGTCCGGTTGGATTCTGGATGAAGACGACTGATTCGTAAGATACCGTCCGGTTGGGTAAAGGTGCGGTTGCCAGTGTTTGTGTGTGTGAGAGTGTAACAGACTTCTAAAGTCAGCGTGGAGGTCTTTTTGTTTTCTCACCGGTTCTAATCTCCTGTGGGGGGGCTGGGCCGGTGAAGGGAGTGATATGCGGGTGGGTGATAGGTCCTAAACCCCCTGCAAGACACTCTCACTGGGGGCAACCAAGGGCTGTGGGAATTGCCACTAGTAAAATTCCCGGATGGGTCAGATAAAATCAAAGACCAAGGACCAGAAAGGGAGCAAATTACCAGATATATGACCAAAAAGTCCATTACGAATAATGATTAGAAATTGGAACAATAGGGGCCCCAGAAAATTAAAGAGTAAATTGAAAATGATCCAGTATTTTATGATAGAATGACCAAAAGAACCCTTAAGACCCCATGTATTTTGATCCACGGAGGATGGGGTCTGTCAGGCTTTGAACATTAATAGTAGAATACCCGTGGATCCGGAAAAGAGCAAGCTGAAACATTGGAATTAGAAACTAGAGAGCAATTGATTAAGAATGAATATGTGCTACATTTGTGCGTGTGCTGCACCAGATAACAGGAGCCTCTCGGACCCCGAGAACCAGATCAAAAACAACCTCATGGTACAGACTTTAATCAAGGGGTCTGAGATAAGGAGGACTGTTCACAAAGGGACAGGTTAGGAATATGTATATGTATAGGAATGTTCATGTATATGTAACTCTTTACTAAAGCAATTTGCCACATTAGGCGTGCATGACTTTGGTGGGACTACCCGCCCTGTGCTGCATGGAACTGAGTAAACATACCTACTTTACAATCTTACTGATTGTGGAGTCAGCTTTCTGTGAGTCATTTTGGTGAGCCAGGCAGGAGACACTCTGCTCGGCTGTGGGATCGGCTGCAGCGTGGACGCCCCTAGGTGCACCCGGAGCGTTTTGCTCGGAGGGGACTCCACTCTCGGCTGCTCACCGCAGGAGCAAAGATCTCCTGAAACTGCAGATAAACGGTACGTTTTCAGCTGCTGGAGGGATACTAACTGGAGTGTTAAAAATTGTATGTGTTTTTGTGTATGTATTTTGTGTTGAAATTTTGTATATTGTAATATTTGCATATTGTATGTATTTTGTGTTGAAAGTATTTGTGTAAGTGTAAGGGTTTGAAACAAAGTGTTACAAGTCACTTCACGAAGAACACAGTCAGAGACAATACTTATTTGGTTATCATTCTAAATTATATTCCTGTGGTATGAATGAGATGTGCTGGAGGCCTCCATGTGCGATTGTGCTGTGTGAGTGAGACGCAGCGTTGCTGCAAAGCGAGTGCAGAGTTCTGATCCGTTGTTCTGTACTCTCCGCAATGGGAGCAGGCAGAGACGAACGAAGTGCTTGACAGACTGAAAAGAAGTGCTGTTTTATCCAAGTTTTGAGTGGTGGTGCCTAATATATGGGCCCGGTGTATCTTGTGTATCTTGTGTATCCTATTTTTGCTCTTAAATGTTTTGACTGTGACAAGAAAAAGGCAGGAGCATGATATGACATGCTTCCTGCAACATATGAGGCCCGCACAGGCCGAGACCTGGACTCGCTGAGACCTGAACAGGCCGAGAGACCGGAGCGGCGCCGAGAGACTGGAGCAGCGCTGGGAGACCAGAGAAACTACGGAGGTACTACCGCTGGACGGAGAGAGCCCTGGGACACTGCAGAGCCACGGACGGCTCTGAGAGACCTGACAGAAGCTGTAAAACGCGGGGAAATTGAAGTAATTGCGGAACATCCGAAATCGAGTTGCTACGGGAGATCAGAGGCGTCAGTGGACACCAGCAGTCGACTCTCACCGTGAGGAGAGTTGGCACAGAGCAGAGGGGCGGACATCAGGACCCTGCAGCCTGTCTGATGTGACCATGGAGGCAGTGGCAGCAGCGGCTGTGCTGCTTCTCTCTAGCATTCTTTTTATAAAAGGTTTATCTTGCAATGCGAAAAAGACTGTTAGTCCCCAGATCGGTGTTATAGCTATTACTAATGACGACTTAGCTCTATCGCAGGGCAGGAGTGCAGAGACGCAGATTACACTGCCAAATGACCACCGGCAGGCTCTTTCACAAACCTAAGGTTGCAGCTGGCACTGCCTGCAGCCGTATAGCAGATGTTACACTCTCTTTCCTAAGTAGTAATCATGTGTCTTATCCATTTGTGGTGAATGGCCAGTGGCAAAAAGAAAAGGGGGAGAGTAAGGGGTGACAAAGACAGAAACGGTACAAGGAGGATGCCACTGACACTAACAGCATGGGTAATAGGAGTAGTGTAAGTGACACAGGTGACGGTGCAGGGCACTCTGCCTGCTGCTCGCCTTCGCCTGACTGTGCACTGCTGCTGACAGTGCTAGAGTAAAATGTGAAGACTGCTCAGATGGCAGTGATGAGAGTGCTTGTGTGAAGAAGATGTGTGAAGAAGATGTGTGCTGAATCTGACTTTGTGTGCAACAATGGTCAGTGTGTGCCAAACAGATGGCAGTGTGATGGGGATCCGGAAAAGATGAAGAGAATTGTGGAGATGTGAAAGAGATCCTTATTGTAAGGATGGAAGTGATGAAATTAACTGCCCTTCCTGGACCTGCAGGCCAGACCAGTTCAGATGTGAAGATGGGAACTGTGTCCCATCTTCAGTGTAGGAGTAGGCAGTGCAGTGGTGTGAGAGACTGGATGGCACTGATGAAGCAAAATGTAACAATGTTGTTCAGTGCTCTGGACCTGGCAAATTCAAGTGCAGAAGTGGAGAATGCATAGATATCAATAAAGTGTTTAACCAGCAGAGAGACTGCAAGGACTGGGGTGATGAGCCCCTAAAGGAATGCAACATAAATGAATGTGACTGTCCAACTGGGAAACTGTGGAGATAGTGATGAATGCCAAAACCCTGGTATCTGTAGTCAAATCTGTATCAACCTGAAAGGCTATCAGATGAATCCTGCTACAGGAACCTGGAAAGGGCCATACGGCAAAGCAAATTAGATAACTGTTATTAAACTTGTCAGAAGATAAAAAGGAAAGTGTTTCAACAAGCAGTCATGGGAGGGAAGGATCACTGAACCCTCGATGTGAGGGACTGTATCTTGTTTTACTGACTACTGAAACAGCTGTGAGAACTGCAGAAAGGGACCCACGCATCCAGAATAAAAGGACCAGTAACTACTGAAACTTGGAGGGTTGAGTCCGCTCCTGGGAAACTGAAACTCAAGCTAAGGGAGAACTAATATTCTAGCAACGAGGCTCTGCATGAATTAAGGATGCCAGATAAAGGGGATAAGCCTAAAGGGAGAAAAGGGAGAAGGCAAGACCGGGGCAGGACCCTCCACTGCGGTGTGTATGGTCTACCGAGGGAGGCAACCCCTATGGGTATTGACTGCTGAGTGAGAGGGCCTCGACCGGACTTCTCCCACACTAAGATCAGGTTTTCCTGAGAAAATAACATAAACCTCTTTTTTAAACCTATATAAAATTGTGATCATTTTACAGGAGCTGGATCACCCTGACAGGCTGAACGGTAACACAAGCCTGAATTGACCCTGAAAGCGGGCCTAACTCCTTGACGGAAGGCGTTTGCCTATTATGATCCAGATATGTGGGCAGAAGACAGATCCTGGGACTATAGGACCCCAGTATATATACTTAATAGAATAATTAGGTTATTAGCTGTAATAGAAATAGTTATAAATGATGAGAACTGCTTTGTATCAAAATTGCCTAGCTTTGGATTATTTACTAGCACAAGAAGGAGAAATCTATGGAAAATTTAGCTTTAGTAATTGCTGTTTAAAGATTGATAAAAAGGGTGTTTCTTCCTAGTAACTGATAGAATGTTATGTTCTGGTTTAGGATGAGAAGAATGTTAATAATATGCTGATGTTTTAATTGTTTTTAATTGTTACAGAGCAGTGCTTACACCAAGCCAAGGACCAAGCCAAATTCAGCTTCTCACTGTCCTGTCAGTAGGCAGGCTGGGAGGAGGGCCGGACTGCTTGGGGTTAGGTTGGGCATCGGACAGCAGGTGGTGAGCAATTGCATTGTGCATCACTTGTTTCGTACACATTATTACTAGTAGTACTATTATCATCATTATTGTTGTTATTATTGTTATTATTTTCTTGTTTTTATCTCAACTCACAGGCTTCACTTTCCCATTTCTCTCTCTCATCCCAGAGAAGGAGGGGGGAGGTGAGCGAGCAAGCACAAACCTGGAAGGATATGGAATGGGATTTATTTTCACGGCTGCCTGGTGGACCATGGGTTAAAAGGGTGTTATTTTTGTTGTTATGTGGTGTAATGATGTTATTGTTTATACCTTGTATGATGCCTTGTCTTACATTATTAATACACCGGGTGATAAATAGTACATTTGTAATAACTTCATTAAAAAAGGAAGGGGATATGTCAATTATGATGTTTAAGAATTGGACCCTCCAAGAACGGACTGATGAAATCCAGTTATTAACAACAGAAGTGACACGAATTGTTGATATTAAAAAGAAGATAAGGGATTGTGAGGAATGTTTTAACAATTCGTGTCCATAAAGAACAATTCTGTTTGAATCCTGTCTGCCTCTGGGCCCTGCACTGGCAATTTAATTCTTGAACCACAGATGCAGTGTGTCCCAGTCTCCCCCTCATTCTAGTCAATTTATCACTTCTTAAATTTATGAACCTGTTTGCTTTTGTTATTCCGGACTTCTATTTCTAACACTGCTATAGATGTGTCTGTGAATGGCTGGGGAAGAATGTTTTAATTACTCGTGTGTCTGGGAGTTTCAGAACAACTGATAACAACTAGTGACTGTTATGGGATACTATGTGGATCTTTGGTATCTGGTTGGGGGGGCCAAGAGATAAAGAGGAAGGAGAAAGAAGCTGAAGGACGGCTGGGAGACAAGACTTGAAGAGGATGTTCTATAAACTTGGCATGGTGCCCAGTAAGTACAAAGGGGGAGAGGAAGACTACGAGCCTTCAGCATGAAAGACCCCCAGAGACCCCCAGAAGAGACCCCAGAGGAGACTGCGCATGCTCCAGTAGGAGGGACTGCACCCCGGAAGCTAATTTTAATAATCTATTTTTTTTAGAAGTAGTAATGAATATGTATTAGTCTAGGAGCATAAAAATCAGCTGCTTGATGTAACTGGTGTGTGTCCTGGTGGAGCGGAGACTCCCGGTGCACCCAGCGCTGTTTCCTTACCTCTATTCCTTTATATTCTTTCAATGAATCCTATTTTTTTATGTAATCCTAATTTGAATCCTGAGCCATTTATAACAATTTTCAATATACAGAATTGTTAATTTTATTGAACAAGTTTTCCAGTTTTCAAGCAGTGACCTTGCAAACAGTTCAGGTAATCGGTGACCCTTAAAAGCACAAGCCAGTGTTTTCAAAACAAAACAAATCTCCTACTTAAATATCTCTTTTCTAGTGATCTTCTAAGAGGTTAATTACTAACCACCGTTTGCTGCTTATGTTACCATCCTCATCCTCCATCCTTCACTCCTTATCTCTTCTTCTCTTAAACTTCACGTTGCCACTGTTGTTTTCAACCTTTCCTCTTGGATGGATGGAGCAACATGAAACAACTTTTCTAGCCAGAATAGAATAATTTCTGAATTTTATTTATGTGTTAGCATTCTTCATTCTGGTTGTGTCAGTGGTCCGCTGACTTAACTGACCAGCAGCCTGCATTCCCTGCCACCAGCCCCTAACCACCCCCCCAGAACAGAAGAACTGAGCAACCATTCTGGAAGGTTCTGGTGGTGAATGTTGTCATGAATATATGAATGTTCTTTACCCTCTTCCAGTCTTAATCCTATCTGTACTTTTTTTCTTTTTTTTTAATAACCTCATTGGAAGAAGTAGCTCTATACATTTGTACGGGGTCACAGCGGCTGCTGCTCAGCAGGCATTGATCTATGGAGGATGGCACTGTTAGCCCACCATGTTGCTGGAGGGCAGCCACTAAGCGATGACCTATGAATGACATCACAACCAGGTGATTGTGATGACCCATGGTGGCAGAGACCAAACTGTCCTTCAAGAAGGCCCCAGGCTCACTGCATCGTCCGGTGCTGAGGGGTCTTCATCTCCTCCCTCCCAGCTGGGCATGGTTGTCTTCTGCTGAGGTACCCCGGTACCACAGGGCACTGACCATAGCATCTGCCTGGGAGGGGAAGTACCCGTACTCTGAGATGGAGAACGGGAGCGTGCTCCTCCCCGATCTTCTTTCTGAGGACTTCACCTGGGACAGCCAGATCCCCAGGCTTATCGTGGGAGTGCTGTTCTTAGCGGATTTTTCAGGTGGGTTGGGCACGGTAGAGCCTCCCCGGAAACGAGCCATTGGGACACACCAGGCCCTCGGGGGCCCTGGCCCGTAGATGGCACAGCTATCTTGTTGCTCTTGAGGACTCCTGCTGTGATGGCTAAAGAGAGCACGGATTGGCTTCTCTTGCGATGCAGCGACTGACAGGCGCTTAGGCTTGGCAGCATGGGACTGGCTGCCAGGCCCTGTGGCCCACGTAGACATGTCCTGATTTCTGCCTGTTCTTCCTGCAGGTTTCACTTCTTTGTCAGAGAAGTGTGTCCAGCAGAGCGGCACAGACAGAGGTGCTGACGAGCTGGCACAAACACTCAATGACTACATGAGCGACGTTTTGGAGGGTAAGAGCCATGCTGCCAGGCTGTTGTATATGGGGCCCTGAGGTTGCTTGCAGAGGGCAGAGGCAGCCTTGCTGCACCAGCTGCTCCTGCCTCCTTGGAAGGGCTGTGGAGCTCACTGTGGCCTGGGGGGACAGTGGGAGCCGTGGGGCTCCCGTGGCAAGGGAGGAGTGCAGCAGGTCTCTTCTGCTGCCCACTGGGATGAGGGAGGCCCCAGTGGACTGCAGGCTGGCAGACGTGCCTCCAGGCAACGGGAAGGGCTGGAAGGACTTTGCAGGGAATTACAGGCCCGTCAGCCTGATGTCAGTATCAGGGCAGGTTACGGAGCAGGTGATCCTGAGTGCTGTGACATGGCACATGCCTCCAATGGAGGGATCAGAAGCAGCTGGCGCGGGATTTTGAAGGCTAGGTGCCTCCTGACTACCCTGATCTCCTACGACAAGGTGACCCACTTGGTAGAGGAGGGAGAGGCTCTGGTCATTGTCTGCCTGGCTTTTTATAAAGCGTTTGACACTGCTGCCCACAGTATTCTCCCAGAGAGACTGGCTGCTCAGGGCTTGGGCAGACATACTGTTTGCTGGGTAAAGAAGTGGCTGGACGGCTGGGCTTAAGGAGTCCTAGCAAGCGGAGTTCAATCCAGGTTCAATCCAGTTGGTGTCTGGACACCAGTGGCCTTCTCCAGGGCACTCTACCAGGGCCTTTTTGTTTAACATTTTCATCAGTGACCAGGAGGGAGGAGGGGATTGAATGCACCCTCCATCAGTAAGTTTGCAGACAATTCCAAGTTAGGCGGGACGGTTGACTGGCTTGAGGGTGGGAAGGCTTTGCTGAGGTAGGCTGGGCCAAGTCCAGTCACATGCCACTGAACCAGGCTAAGTGGTGGGTCCTGCGCTTGGCACACAGCAACCTAATGCAGCCACATAGGCCTGGGGGAAGAGTGGCTGGAAATGGGCCCAGTAGAAAAGGATGTGGGGTTGCTGCTTGGTGGCCAGCTGAACATGTGCAAGCAGCGTGCCCAGGTCTCTAGAAAGGCCGATGGCATTCTGGCCTGCATTAGAACTAGTGTGGCCAGCAGGGCTAGGGAAGTGATAGCTCTTGGACACGGCAGTGGTGAGCCCACACCTCGAATATTGCATTCAGTTCGGGGCCCCTGACCACGAGAAGGATGTCTGAGTTGCTTGCGTGTGTACAGAGAAGATCATCAAAGCTGCTGAAGGGTTTAGAAAACAAGAGTTACGAGGAGCAGCTGAGGGCATTGTGGTTGTTTAGTCTGGAGAAGAGGAGGCTGAGGGGAGACCTCATTGCGCTTCCCACCTCCCTGCAAGGAGGCTGCAGCGCAGAGGCAGTCGGTCTCTTTTCTCAGGTGACAAGAGAGAGGCCATGAGGAAAGGCTCTCGATTTGGGGCAGGCTGTGCTTGGGTTGGGTACTGGGAAGAATTTCTTCAAGGAGGTTGTGGTTGTGGTTGAGCACTGGAGCAGCCTGCCCAGTTAAGCGATGGAGTCCCAGTCCCTGCAGCTATTTAAGAGATGTGTGGACGTGGCACTAAGGTAGATGGTTTAGTGATGGGGACTCAGTAGGCTAGGTGGATGGTCAGACTTGATGATCTCGAAGGCCTTTTCCAGCCTAGATCATTCTCTGATCGTATGAGCAAGGGGACACCTGCTTTCTCAGCATCTGTCTCTGTGCTTGCAGAGAGACCGTTGCAGTTCCACGATGGAACACCGCTTTGGTGCCATTAGGACCGCAGGCAGGCTGGGGGCCTCCAGTGAGTGCCAGCGTGCCAGTGACCTAGGGAGGCTCGCACTGACATCTGTGTGTGGCCCTCCTGAGCCCCTTATCCTGGGGGACGTCTCTGACTGTGAGCATGTGGTGGCCACCACTTTGGCAGCATTTGCAAGTGTCCCCGCTCAGAGATCTTCACCAGGCGTCTGGACGTGGCCCCGGGCAGGTGGCTCTGAGTGGCTCGGCTTGAGTGGAGACGGGGTGCGGGACTGGAGCAGATACTCTCCAGAGGTGCCTTCCAGCTTGCACCGTACTGTGCTTGTGTGGCCTCCCAACTCACTGTACAGGGGCCAGGGCTGTGGCTACAGGTGGCTTGCCCCACGGATTCCGGAAGAAGGCGCCCCATAACTCTGCCTTCCCTTCTTTCTCCACAGTTGTGCTGGATTTCGGAGGAGACATCCTGAAGTTTGGAGGTATGTCCTTAGGAGGAGGCTGCTTCCATGTCCTGCTGCTGTGCAGTGTTTCCCGCGGGAGCCACTTGCTCTGTGCTCTGGCCTGATGGAGCAGCTCTCTGGCCACGCAGCAATCCCTCCGGTGGTGTCCCTGGGCTGCTGCAGCTGCGGAGGAGTGCTGGGCAGAGGGTCCCCCCGCCACCCACCCTCTTGCCCTGCTGCCCTGGCTGGTGCTGTGGCTGGTCTGGCAGAGGGGAGGGGTCCCTGTGGCCAGGGTGCTGTCCTTCAGGAGGATGCCCTCCCACAAGCCCGTCCTCCTCTGCACGCCGGCTGGCCACTTGCTGCTGTCCCTCAGGAGAGCCTTCCCCTTCCCCTCACTTTCCCCAGGGGATGCTGTGCTGGTGCTGTGGAGAGCATCAGAAGCTCAGCTGCCTCAGACCATCAGCCTGGTGCTGCAGTGTTGCCAACAAATCCAGAAGAAGCATGGCAGTCGTGACACACACGTGGGTCAGAAGCTCCACCTGAAGATAGGTATGGGCGCTGCAGGGTCAGCTGTGCCACGTGCACAGCCCTGGCACTCTCCAGTGCTGCTGACTGCTTCTGCTCCCCGGTGTCAATGCTGCTTCTTGCTCTCTCCCCAGGGATCTCCGCAGGGCAAATGACCGTACTGGCTGCTGGAGACAGGTACCATCAGCAGTACTTCATCTGCAGCCAGGCCCTGGAGGAAGTTATGAACGCCCAAAACCTTGCGGTTAAAAGTGAAGTGATTGTCTCGCCCACCTGCTGGAAGCTGTGTGAGCAGGAAAAGATCCAGACCAGGCTTCTTGGTGGCAAACGGGTTCTGAAGGTAGGTGGACAGGTTGGCCTCTAGAGCCTCTCTGAAGACCTGCACCTGAGAGGGAAGGAGGCAGATGCCAGAAGGCTGAGGCGCTGGACGTGGAGAGAGTTGTAGCTGTAAGGGTTGGTAGAGAGCTGAAGCAGTTGCCCTTCCACCTCAGGGGTAGCTCTGGGTAGTGCTTGCTTGGTGTGACTGGCCAAGGGAAGCACAGGAAGGGTGTGGGCCCCACCAGCAATGTCCCCCGTGGGTCGCGCAGCTGTCCTGGAGAGCTGGGGCATGCTTGGGTGATGCCTGCGTGGCTCTGGTCCTTCTGAAGAGGCACTTCTGTCCCAGCTGAAAATCCAGAGAGGTGGGCTTGCTGCACCAAGAGGTTCTGCCCTTCTCTGGAAAGTGAGAGTGGAGGGGCGGGCTGTGTCTCCCGGGGCTCCTTGGGGAGGCCAGCGGCAGTACTTTTGTTCTGCGTGTCTGCAGGTTCAGAGGATGGAGCACATGTCTGGATCAGAACGCCAAGATGCTGCAGGCCAGTTTGAGCAACACGTGAAGATGCAGCGTTTGGAAAGGATAGGTGAGTCCCTGCTTCACCGTGTTCTGAGACTGGCTGGAAAAATGGGGCCTGCCTGCTTCAGAGTTCCAGGGAGGAACTCCCCCTGCCCTCTTCCACCTTTCAGTCAGCATTCGTGCCTTTGTCCCTCCTGTGCTTCAGCTGAGGCTGTCGCTGCCATCCCCTCCTTCCAGGGGATGGCTCTGGCCAAGCAGCTGCAGAGGGGAGCAGGAGGAAACGCCAAAGAATCTTTGCTCTGCTTTGCCCAGTGCCAGCCCCGTCTTTCAACCCCCTTGTAGTCCCGTCCTGCCAGTGAAGGCCTGCGTTTGCTTCCCTTAGGGCACCTAAGGCCAGCTTTTCTCGTGTCCAATGGTCCTAAAGTGGCAGCAGAGATGCAGAAGTACATACCAGCAGCTCCTCTCAGGAAGGTAAGGCCGCTGCTGCTGGAGGCTGCATTTTGGGAGGGCAGAAGAAGGTGTGCATTGCATGGGTGGAGCTCTCGTGAAAACAGACAAATGGAAGAAAAAGCACCCTGGGGCGGGAACCCAGGGGACCTGATGCCAGGCTTACTGGTGCTGCACGTGCCAGGCAACTGCCCATTTTGTGCTGCTCCTCAAAGAGGCACGGGTGGCAGGAGGTGGACTTGCCTCTGTCTTTTCCATGACTCTTGCTCTGGACGTGCTGTGGGCACGAGGCGAGGACAAGGGGGCGAGTCTGCTCAAGTCCCTGGGATGTGCCAGAGGGTCGCCCCTCGCATCCGTACTTGCCACAAGATGCAGTGTTGCTGGAACATTCCCCTCTGTCGTTTGTGCTATGACTCTGCTATGACCTGCCTGCCGCAGGCTGGCCTGCGATTGGCACCGAGCAGGGGACTTACCCTTCCTCCAGTAGTACCTGGTATTGCCAACATGCCTGCTCTCCCTTGGTACGTGGCACGGGCCCAGAGGAACCGCCGGGAGAACAGGCTGGCAAAGCTGTCGTGCTCTTCACTTCCAGCTGGACGTGGATATGCCGCTGCACCTGTGGTCTGAGCTACGGCCAGTCACCAGCCTCTTTATCCAGCTGCAGTTTTCTGCAGAGGCCGGGTTACTGGATCTTCAGAGGGGCCTCCGTGATGCCAACAGGATGATTTCAACAATCATCAGTCCTCACAAGGGTGAAATCAACAAAAGCCTTCTGTTTGATAAGGTGAGCGTGGGGGAGCAATCCCACCCCCAGAGGGTGGCCTGTGTCTGTTTAGTGGAGAGGGACTGAGGAGCAGCTCTGCCTTGCTGGTGGGATCAGTCCTCTGTGGCTTTGTGTTGACCTGCAGCTCTACTGGTCTCCCTGGTGACTGCAATGGAACGGCATTAGCTGCTGGCCATAGGCACTGTAACCAGATGTGTTGCATCTGTCCTCTGCAGGGCTGTACATTCCTCTGTGTGTTCGGAATGTCTGGAGCAAAGCTGCATGACGAGAGCACCCGTGCCTTGGACAGCGCTCTTCAGATCTTCAGCACGTGCTCCAGATCATTGAGGAAACTTGAGTGAGTGTGTGGCGGTGTTGCAGGGCATGCGTGCTGCCTGGGACAGCGCAAGGGGGCTGACCAGCAAGAGACGCGGCCTCCTGGCTTGGCCTCCTTTGTCCCTGGCAGGATTGAGGCAGCACCCTGAGAGGCAGCAGGTGGCCCCTGGGCTTAGCTCACGGCAGCCAGGCGCAGTCCCTCCAAGCACAGCCTGCCAGGAACAGGGCTCTGGCCTAATCTCAAAGTCGCTGGCATTATAGGTGCTCTGTGGGTAGCACCTGCTTTCCTCCACTAGTGAGAGGGGCTGTGGCCTGCTGCAGGTCACAGCCATCGGGCCTCAGGGGAAGGGTCCAAGCCGTCTTGCGTGCACCCTCCCCACGTCCCTTGTGTGTGGTGCCCCAAGCTCTCCAAGTCCCCGAGGCACACACCGGCTGTGGGACAGCAGGTGTCCCTGGTTGGTGCCAAGGGGGAGACGTGGGAAGTGGCAGAGCGGGGCGAGCAGGACTGCGCCTGGGGCACCACTGAATTTGCACTTCTCTCCCTGTGTGCCAGGGCAATGTCTATTGGGGTCACCAGCGGGACGATGTTCTACGGCCTCTGTGGCCATCCGGAGAGGGCTGAACATACAGGTACCGCACCTTAGTCTGAAGAGTGGGAGGCTGGCGTGGGTGTGCTTAAGCACACCTGCCACACACACATCCATCATGAAGAGATGGGAAGGCTGGGGCAAGCACATATGCTACAGCCTGCCGAGAGCGGCCCAGATGTCACAGGTCTCGACCTGAGGTGGGAGAATGGGCTCAGAGACTTGCGGTTCCCGCTGGGTCAGCTTGCCCTGCTGCGGGGTTGACCTGTGCCTGAGGGTGTAGTCCCAAAGCTGGGAAAAACAAGGAAACCTTGAAGAATATAGAGAGTCCTGTAGCTTGTGTAGTATTTCTATAGCTTGTATAGTCTTTTAGGTGAGAGAATAAGGGAACAGAGAGACAGGTAGCCTTGAGCTAGCAGCAGCCAGGGAGATAAGGGACAAAAGGTGAAAACAAGGAGGAGAACAACAGCTCCAGACTAATCTGTAGTAACCTTTTGCTCATTAAGGGTCATAAACGTATTAAAAATCGTACCCATCAAAATGCTAACGTATGCTAATGTGGGATTTGATGTGTCCCCACTTCCCCAGCCCCCACTCTTTCTCTGTAATGTGCAAACTCAGGAGACATAAGTTAGGTGAGCTGTAATAGCCAATCAGAAGTACCCAAAGAGATAGCTTTCACAAGTTTGCTGTGTACAAGTAACGGTGATTCAAGTCAGAGGTGTGCTGGCTTTGCGGAAGATCGCCAAGCACCTGACTCTGCAGAGTTATATAATAAAATATTTAATTATATAATATATATATATTTATATAATGAATTAATTAAAAGATCTTTGCTGTGTGTGCTCATTGGTGCATGCACTAGGCATGCACCTATGGACAACAAGGGGAAGTAGCCCTTGGCCTTAAAGGGTGGGGCAAGGCTGCTTTCCTAACCATGTCAATGTGTTCTCTCTCCATGGCAGTGATTGGCCATAAGGTGAATTTGGGTGCCCGCTTGATGGTGCACTACCCCAGGCTGGTGTCCTGTGATGAAGACACCTACAAGGCCTCTCGCCTGCCCAGTTACCTCTTCAAGGAGTTGCCGAAGACAAAGTTGAAAGGTGTTACAGATCCCGGCGCTATCTATCAATATGTGGGGATCACCGACAAGTGGTGAGTGTCTTCCGAGCCATCTGGATGGGGCCACAAGGGGAAGCCAAGGGTGCAACCTTGACCGGTAAAGAGGAGCTGTGCAGCAAGAGACCAGCCTGGCCTCCCACAGACATCCCTTCCCTGTGGCCAAGAAGATCCAAAGGCCTGGCATGGGTCTGCTTTGTGCCTTTCTGCCCTTGTGTCTCCTGCTGCTAAGAGAGCTGCGAGTGACGCCAGTGGGGTGCAGAAGGTTGTCCTGGCTTTGGAGACGCACGCTAGCCATGCAGGCTTTGTCCAAGCGGCTTTCCGCTGGGCTCCCTCCCTGCCCTGTGTTTGCTCCACTATGTGCAAGGCTAAGGCAGAGGTCATTCTGATGCAAGGAGGAATTTTTTCCCAGCTCCTTCTGCGCAGGAAGCTTTGGGTCAGTCATGTCGCCTTGGGGAAAGGTGGGCCACTGGGCCACTCTTCCTCCTGTCTGCCTGCTCAGTTCTCAGCTGTCCCTCCGGGCCAGGGTTGGAGGACCTTTTGGATGTTAACGTTGCTGTCTCTTGAAAACTATCAAAAGACTTGAGCCAAAGGTGCCAGGTGCTTGGTGTCCTGAGCCACTAAGTGACACAGGTCCTCCTTTCCAAGAGGCTTCTTTTGCTTGTCCAGGGTGGCAGAGCAGTCTACTAGCCAACAGCACACCCTGGCTTCTTTGCCGCATCTGGGCTTTCTTTGGTTTTGGCCTCTGGCGAGGGACTCCCAACACCTTCTGCTGTCCCGCCATGGCTGCTGGCCTTCTTCGTGCTTGAAGCTGTCCTGGCATGTCCACTCGAACGTTGGCCGGGGAGCATGCTCCGGACAGCATGCTGCTGGAAAGAAAAGCAGTTACCTGCGGCGGGTCTCCTCCCCTAACACAGCAGGCTCTATATTCCCTGGCTTCTGAACAACTAAGTGAAACTCATGTTTTGTCTTCTCCCGCTTCTAGCATCTTTGACATGGGTCTTACCAAGAAGAGGTCGGACTATGGCCCCTTGCTGGGTAGGTAGAGAAGTCCTCGCTCTTCAGAACCCCAGCTGCTTCCCTTTGCCCAAAGCAGTGCACCTTGCTGGAGGTTAACCCCGGTAGGCAGCTGAGCCCCACACAGCCGCTCGCTCCCTTCCTCCCTCCTCTAGCCTGCTGGCTGGTGGGGCAGCATGAGAAACTGCAGAGGCCTTGACACTGTGCCAGCACTGCTCGGCAAGAGTTCAGTGTGTTCTCGGCGTTCCTTTGGTGGCAAGTCCACCACATCACAGCACACTCCAAGCTCCTGTGAAGACAAGGAGCTGTATCGCAGCCAAAACCACAACAGGCCCGAAGACGCCACCTTAGCTACAGGGTGCTGGCAAGAGCTCTGGGGCTCAGGGTGCAGTGAGATGTTTGGCATGCCTTTTGGGCGCAGCTGCCTGCAGTGCCTCAAAGTGTGCCCTCCAGTCTTGGGCTGGATCAGTGTGGGGAGCTGCGTCCAGCTGGCTGAATCTCATTGCCTGTGGGAGGAGAAGCGGAGGGGAAAGAGCTCCTAGGAGCTGCGCCGTGTGGCCAGCAGGCAGGCGGCTCTGAGATGAGGGGCTTGGAAGGAGGCCTGGGTGTAGGCAGGCTTGCTGACGTGGTGGAGGGAAGCCGCCGTGCCAGCAAAAGGGGAATGCTGCCCTGCTTTTCAGCATGCTGCAACAGCTTGTTTCCTGGTTGGTCTTCACAGGTCGGGAGGTGGAGATTGACCTCTTTGAACGCAGCTTGAAGGCCTATGAGACTTTGGGACAGCCGCGCATCCTGGCGTACGCAGGCATTCTGGGCTCTGGAAAGAGCCACTTACTTACTGAGCTGGCCTTTCTGGGCCAGGCCACTGGGCACAGGTAAGTGGGTTTTTTGAGCCCCTTCCCATGCCCGTCCCCTGACGTTCGTGGAAGACTGCGATGCCTCTGCCCTGTGCCTGGCCCTCCGCCCACACCCCCGGGACTGTGCACCCTGCGTTCCTTTGCAGTAAGAACCAGGCAGCGTGAGTCTCTAACTCTCCTGTCTTGGCAGGCGTGGGCTACTGGGGGCCTTTTCTGCAGCTCAACTGCCTTTTGCTTTTGCACCGCAGGGTTGTCACCATGGAACTGACCAAGGCCAACATGAGGCAGCCCTTCTCTGCCGTCTGTATGCTGGTGGCCAGGGCCCTGGGACTGCAGGCGGGTGAAACGTGCAAGGACCGGCAGCGCACCCTGCAGGCCAAGCTCCAAGGGGCGATAGAAGAGAGCAGTTACTGCCTCCTCAACAACATTTTCCTCGTCGAGGTGAGAGCGAGAGGGAGGCCTCCTGAGGTAGTCTGGTGGTTGTTTGGGTGTTCTGCTGGGCTGGGAGTTGCAGTGCTCATAGCACCCCGTTCTGATTCGTGGGTCCAGGGAGGCTCCTTGTCTGTGGTGACTTCATGTCCTGTGCATGTGCCAGGTGTCTTGGTCAGCGCCCTGGAAAGGCCAGTGAAGAGAGGCTTGCGCTGACCTCATGCAAAAGCAGAGGCGCTTTGCTCTGCCGTCTAGCTTGGTGGATAGGCATGCCTGGTCCCAGGATGATGTTTCTTTCTGACTCTGCTTTCCTGTCCAGTTTGCCATCTCAGACGAGGTTTGCAAGATGCATGACCTTCAAAGGAAAAGGGAGTTGCAGAAGACTTGTAGGAAAGTGCTACAGAAGGTGAGCGTTCCTCCTTCTACCTGGGTCAGAGAAAGAAAACAACCCTGCCCGCTGCAGGCTCCACATCAGAACAGCCTGAGTGGGCAGCAGGACGATGTGCCAGGGTCACCGCCCTTCAGGGCCCAGGAGCCCCTCCTCCCAGAAGCCCCTCTCACACCCTCCCCATATGCCTCGTCGTAGCTCGCCTCCTGTTAAGTTGGAGGGTATGTGCCCTGGAGGAGGATTGACGCCTTCTGCATTCCTTTGCCCAAGCTCCCTTCTTCAGAAGGGCAAGTGATGTTCCAGGAGGCCTTAAAGTCTCGCAGAAATGAAAAGCCAGTAAGCTTCTGAAGAGGGAAGCGGCTGGGGAGAGACTTCTGAGTATTCTCCGTCTCCGGAGAGAGAGGCTGCATCTCCTCCCCTAGAGGATGCTTGAGAATCCGCCAGACTCCAAACAGATCCATCTGCTTTTTTCAGACCCTTGGAGGAGAATTGGCATATTTGTCATCGACAACGCCCACTTCATCGACCCTGCCTCCTGGACTGTCATGTGGCCCGTGCTCCAAAGCGTCACGCTCTTTATGGTGATGAGCTTAGCTCCTGGCCACGAGAGAACGGAGAGCTTTTTCAAAGCTGCAGCAGACAGCACAACGTCCCAGAGAATCAGCTGTCTTCATCTGGAAGAGCTGAAACCTGCAGCTGTGGTGCAGAAAGTCTGCCAGGACCTTGGAGTGGTCAGCATCCCCAGGGATCTAGCAAGGTATGTTGCAGGCCACGGAGCTCTTCCGGAGGGGTTGGACCTATGCTGCCACGGAAGGAAGTCGCCCCGCAGGAAAGGAAGCACGGGGCCTTCTGGCAGCAATCCTTGACTCCAGCAAGGACCTGGGTTTCTCCTTAAGACTCACCACAGCAGGTGTGAGCTAAAAATAGGCAGCTCCCAGGACGCAGCACGTTGGGCAGTGACAGCCCTTTGCTGTTGCAGAGGAGGGAGGGCAAGGCAGGGGAGGGAAAAGGGAGAGAAGAGGAGAGCAGAGGGAGATGGGTACCCAAGCCTCAGCGTGGCTGAGGTGTGAAAAAAGGCTTTGACCAATGTAGCCAGGCTGCAGTAGGGATTCCCAGGAGCAGGGGTCCAGCCAGCTGCCAGAGCAGATTCTGGGCTCCTGAGGACAGGGAAGATCAGGCTTGCTGTGTTGTGCTTTGGACATTGCCCACGACCATTTCCCCATGGACTCCAGCAAACAGTGTAGGGTCAGGGGTCCCAAACGCCCAAGCCAGTGGGAGGACCGCCCCCTTCTGAAGTGAGCCGTAGCTGTGACAAAGAGGCTGGTTACCCTGTGAGGCCTGAGTGACTCGCCACCCGCCCATCAGAACTGTGTTTGCACCATACTTCCCTGGTGTTGGTCACTGCTGGGTCTGCTCCTGCCCAGGTTCCTGATCCAAAGAAGCTCTGGCATCCCATATTACTGTGAGGAACTGCTGCGCTGCCTGCGTCGCAACAACATGCTCTTGTTCAGCACTGGGAGGCAGGACAAAATAGTAGAGGGACAACTGGGAGAGCTTGATCGGTAAGCACTCTTGTTGCGGACTGGCTAGATGCTGTTGCACGTCACCCCCCCCCCCCACACACACACACACACGACCGTGTCCTGTGGCTTTCCAGTGAGTCTGGGCAGAGTCCGATCTGGCAGCAGGACAGAACTTGATCTGGCTGAGGTGTGGGCTCCTGCACACCTTGCTGTCACCTTGGCAAGCCACCAGCTCCCTCGAGAAGAAAGCCCTTCTGCAGGAGAGGGTCAGACCTGGGAAAGTGTAATCCAAAACCAGAAATGCCCGCAAAGGCGCTGGGAACTGAGGAGCTTGGCAGTAACGCAAGAGCAGTAATTGCAAGAGCAATGCCAAGCAGAGTGCTGTTGCCCTGGGGACAGCCTGCATGGGCTTTGCCTTTTGGATTATCACTGGCAATTTCCCTGGCTGTGGGAGGGAGCGCTGTCAAAGGTAGCAACCGCTGCGTTCTGTTGCGGGATATTCGTTCAGTACAGCTGGGCAGCTGGTCCAAAGGCAGAAAAAGAGTTGCAAGGGCAATGCAGACAAAACAATTGCAGTGGAAACCGGTTTGCCCTGCTCACTGACCGCATTCGGTGCGGGCCATGAAGCGCACCCAACCGTGACAGGTTGGACTTGCCCCACCTCGTTCATGCTCTCTCTCTCTCGCTTCCCAGCTTCTGCAGTCGAGGCTTCATCCATTGTCTCAGCCACCTCAAGCTCCAGTGCTGGGAATAACAGTGGCAGGGTCTGCACCGTCAGAGCAGATGTCAGCCTGGAGACCACCGTGCTGCCGGCTGCCTTGAAAGGTGAGGGGCTGAGTTCGTGGCTGTGCTGGGGTCCTTTCCTGGGGTGCATGTGAGAGAGGGGCTGGGCATCAGCATGCTGCAGAAGCACCCTCTCAGCCTGGGGGGCCCTGCCAGGAAGGCGACTCTGGTCTGAGCAGACAGAGCTCTGTGCTTAAGGACACAGATGTCCCCCTCCGGGCTGTGGGCCGGCTGTGAGGCCCACAGCAGTTGTGGGGAGCTCCAAGTCCAGCTCTGAGTGGTGAAAGCGCTCTCTGCTCTCTGTGTGCGCTGCTGGGCATCAGCCTAGTTCAGCTCCGGTAGGTCGCATCACGGGTCGCATGTACCCGCAGGATCGTGCCCTCCCCATTCCGTGGTGGAGGAGCTCTTATCCCTGGGCCTTGTGGCCTGTGGTTGCAAGAGGAGTGGAGCCATCTTGAAGACATTCCCCTGGGCTCCAATTGCCCACCAGGTGCCATCCTGAGGAAGAGAGGCCAAAGTCTACCCTGTTTCCTGTGGTGGAACCGTCCAGCCTCTCCCAAGCTCAGGCTCCGGGACACAAAAGAGAGAGACGATTTGCTTCTTCTTGACAGATATTGCACTGGCTGAGCTGGACCGGATCACGCTGCAGAAGCAGATGGTTTTGAAGTTTGCAGCCATCATAGGGCCAGTGTTTACCACCCAGCTGCTGGCTCACATCCTTCCCAGTTGCACCAGGCAGCAGATGAATTATTTGTTGGACATGCTGGTGAGCGACAACATCCTTAAGTGGCTGAAGGACACAGGGGTGCCCAGAGACATCCAAGATGCTCGAGAGGGGCCGGCCACCTCTCAGCAGGCAGGAGCGGTAAGTGGTGGCAGTAACGTAGACCCAGGAGCGCTGTAGCTGAAGGAGGCCTTCCCCCACCAGCTTTGTGCAAAGGGAAATTCCCAGCGGCTGTTGGGAATGTCTCTACCACTCTGGCTGAGGCCACCATCCATTGCCTTGCAGGGGTGGAGAGGCCGTCTACAAGCAAGGAGACCACGGAGCAGCGAGGCTGGCGTTCTGGCCTTCTGTGCCCCGCTGCTGCAGGAGGCAGCCTACGAGCTGTGGCCCAAGAGACAGAGGGCCAGCACGCAGCGCAAGTGTGCTGCCTTCCTGGAGAAGCACGCGCACAAATGCCGGAGCTGCCACGGAGGGAACTTTGTGGCCTTCCACCGCTTCGCCGTCCCCAGTCCCCAGGATGGGGAAAACTGCCAGGGCTCTGCTGACGAGGATGACTGGCACAGCTGGGAGGCCTTGGTGCTCGCTGGAGAACACCTGAAGAAGGACAGGACTCACACCCCTGAAGGTAGGCTGTGTGCCGTGCAGCGGAGCCCCCTCCCTCTGGAAGTCCAGGCCCATGCAGGCTGGGGCCCACCGGGTCCCCAACACCAGGGATAAGCCAGGGGACAAGGACGATCACCGCAGCTCTTGTGCCCTGGGTCTGCTCGACAGGACCCTTGCAAGCCTGCAGCTCTTAGCCCGGGCTATGTGGGGAGTCCCTTGACACGCTCTCTTCTTCCCAGGTAGTGCAAATGCCCTGCAGCCGCAGCAGGCTTTCTCGGAGGAGGAGTTCAGGTGAGGAGACAAGGTTTCTGATGATTGTGGAAACGAGCGAGCTCCAGAGGAGACAGATGGAGCTCTGCCATTTGGCTGCTGGCTGGGACTCCAGCTTTGGGAGGAGGAGGCTGGCTGTGGGGTGGGAGCTGGGATGAGACAGCAGGAAATAGGGTTTGTTGCTACCATAGGGAGAGCAGGGTCATCTCAGGTGATGCTCATCTGCTCTTGCTCTCTTCTTTTCCTGGCAACCTGCCTCTGACCAGAGCGTCAGAGCGGTTTCCACCAGAGGGCAAATGGACAAGTGTGCAGCCCAGCAGGACCAAAGAGAAGGACGGTGGCGAGTGTTCCTGCAAATGCGAAGCCGTCATTGAATCAGTGCTTATGCCTTTGGCTCGCCACTATGTGGCAACAGGCAATGCTTCCCGAGCCTTCTACTACCTGCTGGAGTGTGCGGGCTGCCTACCTGCACGTCTCCAACAGCTACATGGTGAGTGACCCTGCTTGCCAGCACGCATTGCACCTGGAGTCCACTGCAACAGGACACGCCCGCTGAGGGGCCTCCCAAAAGAAACAGTGGGGGCAGAGCCGGACTGTTTCCTGCGCTTTGCCTCTCCCACAGCAAGAGACGCGGGGCACTGAAGCAGGCCCGTCAGCACAAGCTGCAGTACCTGGGAGGCAGTCTGAAGGCTCCCTTGGTGCCTGAGCTCTGAGCCCACAGGGCACTGTGGCTAGGGCAGGGATCACATGGGGAGATGCGGGCCCTCCTAAAGGCAGGTGCCACAGGAGGCAAGAGGGAAGGGTGGAGCTAGCTGGGGGCTCTGCACCGATGCTCACCTGCTGCTCGTGTGCTTGCTCAAAGGCCCTTATGAAGCTCAACGAAGCGGAGGTCCTGAGGAACTCCATGGGGAAGACAGCAACTGTGTTAGACTGCTTTGAGGAGGTGACCTTCTTCAGCCTCAAAGCGGAGGTAAAGCGGCAGGGTGACGCCCTTCTTGCAGGGGGTGTCCCTGCTATGGCCAGCCCCTTATACATTTCTGCAGCCTCTGCAGAGGAGAGGCTTGGGAAAGCGGGTCCATGTCTGCATGGCTTCCTCTTCCTGTGCAGGTCTGCTGTAATCTAGGACGCGTGGGGCTGGCAAGAAAACGACCAGGCAGGCGCTGAGCCTTCTGAAAAGCGATTCCCTCAGACATGCGCCGGAGCCTTTGTCAAGTCTCTGTGGGAAAGGTTTCAGGGTGCTCTTTGTGCCACAAACAGAAGAACACCCTCTCTTCTGCTAGAGGCTCGGTAAGCAGCAGAAGGGAGAGCGTGGGAAAGGAAGAGTATTCTGGTGCCAGGCATTCAGGCCCAGGCCTGCCTGGACTTCAGGCCACGCCTAAGCTGTGCCATAGCTCAGTAGCAGGACCGAGGCATTAAGGCACGACATGTGGGTCAAACAGGGGCCAGTGCAGCCTCACGCTGCCCCCCTGTGCAGTCCCTGGGCCTTTGCGTAGAAAGCAGCTTGTGCCGAGGGATGCACCTGCTGGCACGTTTCGGATGAGGCTGGGGTGGCTGGGAACAGAGAAGAGATGTGAACAGGGAGGACGGGCTTAACAGGGGAAGGAAGGCAGTGACCTCAAGGGATGGGATGGGGTTGGGTTAAGGTTGGGGAGGGGAAGGGCGTGATGAGGAGAAGGCTCAGAGTTGCGATAGTCCTTCTCCTGCTGGTGCCTGGCATCACTTCCCCCCCCCCCCCGTGCTGTAGTGCCAGCACACCCTCTGTAGCGGTTGGCTGCCCCTGGCAGCACTTCTTCATTTGCCCACTTCCGTGCCAGCAGCCCTTCCAGCACCAGCTCCCTCCCTCTGAGGAGGTGTACGTGTCTCAGCTGCCACCCCACTTTCCCCTGCCCAGTCTGGTTTGGTGCTCTACAGCCGCGCCTCTGGGCTCAGCAGTTTCTCTTGTGTGTCAGGAGGAAGAAGCTAGCCTGGATGCTTCAGCAGACCCGCTGCCTCTCCTTACTGGGGCACCTCTACAGCCTGGAGGGCACATCAGCAGGACAGAGGTTCTCCCGCCTGGCAGCTCGCATGAAAGCCAACGTGGACAGGAGAGAATGGACTCCTCTCAGGAAGAAGACTCCCACCCCGACAACTGACTTTCCATCCCTGCTTTTCTCAGTGTGTCTTAGTAAAACATCTGTTTTCTTATGGTGGTGGTTGTCAGGCCTTGCCAGGGAAGGTTCAGGTTGGAACTAAGAAGCAAGTTCTTCTCAGAAAAGGAGAGCTTGCTCCCCCAGCAAGAGACGCGGGCACTGAAGCAGGCCCGTCAGCACAAGCTGCCTTACCAGGGAGGCGGTCTGAAGGCTCCCTCGGAACCTGTGTGGGCACCTGGAGAGAGACAGCATGGGCAGTTTGGGACGGTGGAAGCTGCCATAGTGCAGAGCGAGCAGAGGAGGGGAGGGCCACGGTGGGGGGGCGTTCCAGAGTCCCCGCAGGGTCAGGTGGGCTGCTCCGTCCCGAGGCGTGCCCACATGGGCTCCGGGGTGCTGGCCCAGGTCCTTGCTGCGCTTGATCGTTGGGCTGCTCCTCGTTGTGAAACATGGGATTAGAATTAGAGAGCGATGGATTAAGAATGAATATGTAGGCAACACTCCTTGCTTCATATGTGCTACTGAGATGGGGAAGATGCTAAAACTTCTCCGAATTAATATTTACAGAATCGCAGAATTTCTAGGTTGGAAGAGACCTCAAGATCATCGAGTCCACCTCTGAGCTAACACTAACAGGTCCTCCGCTAAATCATATCCCCAAGCTCTAAGCTAGATTCCCTTTTGAGTGGGTTTGTGAAAATTCTGCCAAAGAAGGTCAAGGACTATCAAGAGGTTTCTGTTGTGAGCACTATTTTATGGGAGCCTAGGTGGGTGGGGTATTGGAAGAGGGTGTTGACTAGGGCACTGCCTAGGGTTAGGATTAAGGTTTTGAGAGAGAAAGGTCAAACTCTCTCTAGGACTAAGGTTGTGAAAGGGCTGCCGAAGGAAGTTGAGGGCTACCAAATGCTTCAGATGGGAACACTTTTTCATGGAGCTCTTGCTAGGATGAATGTTTGACCTGGGAGCTGTCTTATCCCTGTCCTTACGTTTGGGAAAGAAAGGAAGCACAGACTCCCCTTGTGACTGAAGTTGTGAGAGTGCTGCCAAAGCAAGTGAGGGCTACCAAAAGATTCTGTTGTGAGCAATTTTTCTTGGGAGCACTAGGTGAATGTTCTTGGATCTAGGCAATGTCTAGGGCTAGGGTTAGGGTTAGAGAGAGACAGAGAAAGTCCAGACTCCCATTGTGAGCAATTTCATTAAAAGGCTGCCAAAGGAAATCAAGGGCTACTAAATAAATTGCTTCCACTGCAAGCAGCATTTCATGGAAGTGCTGTGTGTGGTGTGTGTTGGACCTGGGCACTGTCTAGAGTTAGGCTTAGGGTTTGGAGAGAGAGAAAACACAGACTCCCATTGTTAGTGTGACTGTGAAGGGACTTTCAAAGGATGTGCCTTTGGGTTGGGGACACAGCAGCACACATCTTGTGGTTGTGAGCTGAGTGCAGACCAGAGCCAGTCCCACTATGATATGCCAGCAGGGCTCTTGGAGCCTTGGGGCACGTGGGGCCCTGCTGTATGGGCAGCACTTTGGAATCAGTCAAAGTCCACAAATTGTTTTGTTTCACAGAAAGTTCAGAGTTAGGGTTAGGATTTGGAGATAGAGAGAGTACAGACTTCCGTTGTGAGTGAGTGTGTGAAAAGGCTGCTGTGAGAAACTAAGTTGTGTTTTTGCAGTAGAGAACTAGTTTTCTGTATTCAAAGGTAGTTGTGGAGTCATAACAAGGAGAAATGCAAAGTAGGTAAGTGGACAGTAGAAGGCCCCTCACTGTTCCAGAACAAGGTAGAAGCTTGAGAAAAAATAGGATGAGCAGTGTGAGAATAGTAAAACAAAGATCACAAATTCTCAAAACATAAGAAAGGAGAAATTAAGGGTTGGAAAAAGAAAAAAAAGAAAGAAAGGAAAATTGTACATATATGGTATAGAGGAGTGTTGGGTAGCTTGTGAACCTGTAGTACTCAGTCAATGAGGAAACAGGGGAGGTGATCAGGCGTCGGGTAATAGGGAATAAAAGGTTATGATTTGTTTACTAAAATGCACTCTTAATTGACAGGACTTCCGCCATTCCAATCACAAATAAAATAGCTTTGCAGAAGATCCTGTCTGAAGAAAATTAATTGAGATTTTTCTCACACTGCCAAAGGAAGTAGAGATATACCATGAGATATAAAATGGCTTCTGGTGTAAATAACTTTTTGTGGGAGACCTAGGTGGAGTGGGAGTAGGATCTGTGTCACATTGAAAGGTGCCTATCAAAGTCAAACACTTGCCTGTTTAAGAGCCCTGCCAACAACTTTCACTGAGACAGTTTCACAAAGTTGAAAACTTCTAATAAGGTGACAGATGGGACTGGACTAGATGATCTTAGAGGTGTTTTCCAACCTGGATGATTCTATGATTCTATTTTCTATATGAGATTTGGAATTGTTTTTGATAAACACCCTTTCTGCAATAGCGCTCATATCTGATAACAGTGCTAGCAAAATGCTATCTCAGGTATTCCTCTCCAAAAGATGAAGGTGCAGAGCTTACCAACAAGGCATCCCTGTCTTGGTGGAGACGAAGGAGCCCAGCCTTTCACCTACCTCTTCCAGCTTTCCAATCTCTTCTTTCCCCCCCCAGCTCTTTATGACATTCCTCTCACTTTATCAACTAATGCTAACACCAGCGCTTTTTCCTAACACTAAAACCATTTCCTTTATATCCTTACATTATCTGTTCCCTTCCCTGGAGTGATGTTCTAGCATGATTTGTGTGGAGAGTCAAATAGTAAAGATATGTATGTTTAGCATGTATTTCATTAAGATGCATTTTACAATAATCAAATGAAAGGTTTCACTCCAGGCACCATGGCCTTCAAGATCTCTTCTGCTGCCAGATAAGGACCATCCTCATATGGCAAGACCCGTCCCTCAGTAGCTCTCATACCAAGCCTACAGACCTCCATCCACAACATCTGTATAAGAGAGAAGTGGAAGCAGGCTGCTCAACTCCCAACTTGCCCAAGGCCAGTGCTTATCAGAGACACTAGCAAGTCTGACTATTCTCTGCATCTACCTCCAGCGATTCCTCTCTCCCACTACCTTTACCCAAACCATTCACCTGCCCCAAGGATAATTCTCCCACACTGAGGACTGGGCATCACCTGTAATACCCAACGGGAAATACTTAAACACCTGCCACACCAGTCCCTCAAATAAATAACCTCTGTTTCAACATGGGTGGTCATCACTTAACTTGCTCAGGTAGGCTCTGGTGCTGACATTCCACTTCATGCCCTGCTTTGCATCTTCACAGAATCACACAGAATCACAGAATTTCTAGGTTGGAAGAGACCTCAAGATCATCGAGTCCAACCTCTGACCTAACACTAACAGTTCCCACTAAACCATATCCCTAAGCTCTACATCTAAATGTCTTTTCAAGACTTCCAGGGATGGTGACTCACCACTTCCCTGGGCAGCCTGTTCCAATGTCTAGCAACCCTTTCAGTAAGAAGTTCTTCCTAAGATCCAACCTAAAACTCCCCTGGTGCAAACTTTAGCCCATTTCCCCCTCGTCCTGTCACCAGGCACGTGGGAGAACAGACCAACCCCCACCTTGCTACAGCCTCCTTTGAGGTACCTGTAGAGAGCTTCCAAACAAGCAAAGACTATTTTCATGTAGTCACCAACTGTAGTGCCTTCTCTCCAACACTATACACTAGATCACCTTTTACAGAGAACTCCACTGCAATCCATTACCCTGTAGCACATGCCTCATCCCTCCACATCTGCCAAAAACAATATAAAAAATCACCTGGACGCTGATCAATAGCTCAACTATTCTAGAGCTATTCTTGAATGAAATAGCTCACTGGAAAAAGAGATGCAAACCTCCCTGGGCTGAAAAGTTATCCATATACCACTCATGAGTTTCAGCCTCATCAAAATTATGACTTTCTCAGGCTTTCTCAAAAAACAAAACAAAACAACAACAATACCAAGCTAAACCAAACCAAACCAACCAATAACCATCCAACCAAAACCAAAAGCCAAAATATAAAATTAATCAGATAACTATATTTATAAACATTATAAACTTTATAATCCTTTGGGTCTGGTACTAGCTTGGTATACTGCTAATTACATCATTAGCTATATCCTATTTCATAGACCTCTGTTCCTTCTCCCCTGCCAGGAAGACTGTTTTCTAAAGTGCAGTGAGTAGGATTCTGATATATAAAAATGAATATGTTATAAATGAAGTGCAAAGGGATGATGAAAGCTAAGTAATGTGAAAAGCAGACCAATGGCCTGAACAGAATTTGAAATCACTAAGCAGTGAAATCAGGGCAACAATTTTAACATAAGTGGCTGCATACTCTTGCTTTTAAACCTAGAGAAAATGCTCTGCATTCTAATTAACTGGAGAAAAGCAATCCTGTAGTCATGCCCCTTCATGAACATCATATTGAGTATGGAAATGAAACTGAGGTGAATATTGTAAAACGTTCACATGAAATGTGTTCATTAGTCCATAAATCACCCACCTTGACAAATATAGAAGAAGCATGAGATGTAATTTAATATTGTCTTAGGTCTCAAGAGAAATAAGTTACATGACTACTGAGTGACATACTAACTGTTAACATGAAATACGAAATGAAGGGACCATAATTTGATGGCCTGTTATATTCACAGAGAGGTAGATATTAGTGCTATGGATTCAGGGTGCTTGTTAACATCATATGTAAGCCCACAATGACTACTGTGTGACGGTTTGGAGGGTAAGAGCCATGCTGCCAGGCTGTTGTATATGGGGCCCTGAGGTTGCTTGCGGAGGGCAGAGGCAGCCTTGCTGCACCAGCTGCTCCTGCCTCCTTGGAAGGGCTGTGGAGCTCACTGTGGCCTGGGGGGACAGTGGGAGCCGTGGGGCTCCCGTGGCAAGGGAGGAGCGCAGCAGGTCTCTTCTGCTGCCCACTGGGATGAGGGAGGCCCCAGTGGACTGCAGGCTGGCAGACGTGCCTCCAGGCAACAGGAAGGGCTGGAAGGACTTTGCAGGGAATTACAGGCCCGTCAGCCTGATGTCAGTATCAGGGCAGGTTACAGAGCTGTGTTTGGGATTTAGTATGAGACTAACGTTGGTATCACCCTGATGTTTTAATTGTTGCAGAGCAGTTCTTACACTAAGCCAAGGACTTCTCAGGTTCTTGCTCCGTCCTGCCAGCAGGCAGGCTGGGGTGAAGAAGAAGCTGGGAGGGGACAAACCCAGGACAGCTGACCCAAATTGGCCAAAGGGCTAATCCACACCATATGGCATCATGCTGAACAATTATATGGGGGGCTGGACAGGGTGGGGGGGGTCTGGCTGCTTAGGGATAGCCTGGGCATCAGTCAGCGGGTGCATTGTACATCACTTGTTTGTACACAGTATTATTAGTTTTCCTTTCCTTTCCTTTCCTTTCCTTTCCTTTCCTTTCCTTTCCTTTCCTTTCCTTTCCTTTCCTTCCTTTCCTTTCCTTTCCTTTCCTTTCCTTTCCTTTCCTTTCCTTCCTTTCCTTTCCTTTCCTTTCCTTTCCTTTCCTTTCCTTTCCTTTCCTTTCCTTTCCTTTCCTTTCCTTTCCTTTCCTTTCCTTTCCTTTCCTTTCCTTTCCTTTCCTTTCTTCCTTTCCTTCCCTTCCTCTTT